>NC_092797.1:2967885-3060221 GCF_918797505.1 Bemisia tabaci
CACAAAACTAGAGGCATTCCCTTGAACCGGACTAAAAAGAGGGCACTGTCCAGCCCTCAAATCTTCCGCCATGGAAAGCGTTGCGCCCCCGCTTGGGAGGATATAAAAATAGGGGCAAATGCCCCGCGGAGCACATTTTCGATTGGGGCAATTATTTCGAGGGGCTTTAATGCAATTTATCCGTCGAGATTGCGAGCCGTTGGCCTCTCCCCCCCCCTTTCTTCGTCCGCGACCCGCCCACTCAAATTTCCCAACTTTTCCGTCCCCCCTCCCTCCCCGCCTGCCGCCTCCGCCTGGGAGCCCATCATTAGGAGGGAAAACAGTTTAAGAATATACACTCTAAATATTCACTACATATTCTTTTGTAGAATCCTCGTTAGAGGCTCCAATTAGGAGGTCTTCTTCGAGGGACCGACCGACTCGTTAGTTCGGCCCGAGAAACGCTTGCCGGATCGTCTCGGAATCGTTCCGTTTTCATGAAGGGAAATGGGGGGTTTCAAGGGGTTTACGACCCATCGGGTAACAACGAGAAAGGGATGTAAGAAAGAGAGGGATCAGGGATGCCAAGCTAGGCGCTAAACATCTGGATATAGACGAAATTATGTGCCTTTTCTCTGTGCCTCCGTGATATCTTCTCGGAAATGAATCCGAAAGCTTTTGCGCAAAGATTCTATCACTATTACTTCAAATTTCGACATTCATGAGGATTGTTTTGGAGAAATCGAAATGTTGCTCTCCAGAATAGAGTTGTAAGTGGGAACTTTTCCACTCTCGGGTAAGTTCTCAAGAATTCTCGGCTAAAATCCACTTTCCCAAGAAACGTTCACAAATTATGAGAGGAACACACACGGTTGCACTTAAAAACGATAATCGCTCACAGCTCACACTTTGAAGAGCGATCGGGAGTGTTCCCGGAATTTCCCATTCCAGGCCTGGCACTAGCGTTTCCCGGGAAACTAATAGAATATTAATTTTTCAGAACAGAAAGGCTGTAATCTCATAAATCCCGTTTCGTGATAACGCGACACATTACCTGGTCGCCCCATTCCCGCCTATTTTATTCAGAACAAGCAACGCGCAAAGCAACACCATATGGATCTGTGCATACTTATCAAATGGTCCTGCATGTGAAGCCTCTTCAGAAGACCAGAGACTCGATTTTAATGTTAGGTCCAGTGGCGTGGCGTGATTTTTAATCTATCGATTGATCTGTCATTTAAACCTACGGAAAAGTATCGATAGACAGGGTGTTTGCAACGAACACCTTAATAATCGATCCTATACCACAGGGAGATATCGATAATCGATCATTCATGCCTCGCCACTGGTTGGTTCCAATCCTTTTGCTCTAAGCTATATAGTCATCGTGTCCTGTGTCCAATTTTTCATAGGCGGCGATGGGACGAAGAATAATTATGAATTCAAGAAAAGCTTATGTAGACGTCTCTCTTAATTTTAAAACGGTAGGGATGAGAATTGACCTCCTGGACCCTTCTCCGCAGTTACGCAATCCCTCCTCAACTGCTCCTTTGACGTAACCCGTTTCCGTCGTAGCCGCGAGGATTTTGAACTCCTTGGGAACGTTAACATCGGGGACACTGGCGTCCATTAACATAGCTGAATATTTATACAAATGTCGCGTTTTAAAGCGTCCCTCCCGGCCCTGCGGACGCCACGCGCGGTTCCCGGAATCACGGAATTACAGATCCCCACTCCCACTCTGCCGTTTTAAGGAACAACCACGTATAAGCATTCGAGGTTGCCAAATTTTCTCCGGTTGAATATTCATTTTTGAAAAGATTCATGAGTGCAGGGTGTCTACAAGTCCGGAAAGTCCGGGAGTAGGACTGATTTTTTACGAGCGGTCCAGAAGTACTGAAAAAGTACGGAAATCCCGCAAGAAGGCCCGGAAGTTTTTTAATTTTTTTCGCAATTTGTGCGAGAAATTCAAATTTTTGAAATTTTTCGAATTTCGTCCATTAGAGGTACTGAAAAAGTACGGAATTCTCCTGTTGAGGAGGTACTGCATTTCTTAAGAATGTTCTGGAAAAGTACTGAATTTTGGCCAGCCTGTTTTAGTAGACACCCTGGAGAATTTTACCTTGGAATTTGCGCATTCCTCAGAAGAAGTGACCATTTGACCTAAAGGGGAAGCAATTAAGCACTTCAACACACGTTTTCTCTTCAATATTTCACGCAGAACCTGCGGAAAACTTTCGAAATTCATTCATCCGCAAGAAATGAACTTTAGTAGGTTATACTTAATGGACAGTAGGTTCAAACTTCTCGCTTGCGAAAAAACCATAATCAACTTACCTGGGTTAAATTAGACATTCAAATCAACTCGTTGAAAAGAATATATGTTGAGGGAAAATAACTAGAGCTTCTTTTCGCACATATTTCTTGATGCACAACAAATGTTACACAACAATTTTTAATGTTGCACAACAAAAACTGATCAAACTATTTCCTTCGTAAAATGTACTCAGATTACCCCAGTGTGCTCGATTTGACTAGAGTAGACTCTGGTTTTCTTTTTTGGAGGGGGGGGGGTGGATTATCCTGAAAAAATTACCCTTATTTCCTCTTTATGAGTTGTTTTTGGAAAGTTCTAATGCATCCACCGTATTCTACGTAAAATTTTGATAAGGAATTATATAATGTGGTGTTCTATTTCTTACTCTCTTTTGTGGCCCCCAGGAAGAAAAATTCTTACAAGCTTTCCAGAAAATTCGTATTCGATCAAACGAAACTTGGCAACGGCCGAATGTTGATATGGTGTTCTTCTCCAGCGCGGCGAGACTCATCCCTCATCAGCATCCCTTATTCTTAGGCGAAAAAAGCAGCGGCATGAAATGAAGCATGAAATTTCGCGGTGACCGACTGACGCACGATCAAAATTGAATCCCGAGGGCTAGGGGCGGGGGTGGAGGGCACGATTGCGGAGGAGTATATTCGGGGGGTGGCGGGGGGGGGGGGGGCTGAGAGTGACAGTCCCTTTAGTGTTGAGATGTTATCGCCTCTCGGGCGAAGCCCACTGGATCCTTGCGTTGGGCAATGAATAAATTAAGACGTTTAATTAAAATGCCATGCTGGCCACCGAGATCCCAGGCGCCGTTGCCAGAGCCGCAGACAAGCAGTGGCGTGGCGTGCTTTGCGATATATCGATTGTTATGCCATTTAAACCTACGGAAAAGGATCGATAATCAGGGTGTTCGCAGCGAACACCTCAGTAATCGATTCTTTACCATAGGTTTAAATGGCATAACAATCGATATATCGCAATTCACGCCACGCCACTGCAGAGAAGCGGTTCTGCATTCGGTTCTAAAAAAGTTCGAGAAAGTTCGGTTCTAGGATTTATTTTGTTGAAAAAAGAGACAGATATTAAAGCGAGGGGCCGAGGGGGTCGGTGGGAATTAAAACAAAACGGAAACGTGAAATCGCCTCTATGCTCTACGGACAAAAAATGTTGGGGGGTTATCCCCTAACCCCCCAATTTGTTGGATGATATTGGCATCTCCAATTAATTGTGGTACCGCAGCATTTGGGTTAGTGTCCTAATTTATCGGGGTGCCAACCCTCAATCAACTGGAAATGTCTACCTCATCCTACAACCCCTATCTATTTTTTCCGTGGTTCTTTCACGTTGAAAATTTTAATCGACGGCAAAATTTTCGTAAATTTTACAATTCATATGTAAATTTTACAATTTGTACGTAAATTTTAGTATTTTTACGTAAATTTTACAATTTTTACTTTAATATTACTATTTTCATGTAAATTTTAGTATTTTTACGTAAATTTTACTATTCTTATGTAAATTTTACGGTTTTTACGTACATTTTTCTTGTTTTACACTGAAAATATGAGAATTGTAACTCATCACAAGCTGACGTGTTTGGCCGAGCGAAAATGAAAACGAGGAATCGAGTGTGGTTCGAGTACCCTCCAGGGTGGTTCGAACTCAAGGTATCGGCAGAATCCGGCGATTTCCGGCATGGAAATCAGAGGTTGCTACGTCGCTTCTTCTCATTTCCGGTCGGCCCGGATCTGTCGGACGAGTCGCGAAATCGCGGGCTCGTGTTGTGACGTCGCGAGTGCGACGATGCGTCAACTGCCAATCACCTTCGTCGATCAATATCGGTTCGATTCAATATCCGACACGCTCTTGCTCGCCGCAGACCCCGGGCCCTAGAAGAGGTCAACCGGAGAGATCACAGCCACGTGGCATCAACTGCCGGCAACAAAGGACCACCCTAGAGGTGAGGAAATTTTGTCGTGGAACCTGAAGAGCTTTGGGAGGATAGGGGACTTTGGCGGATAGGGGTCGCAGAGCGCCAGAGAGCGCTATAGAAGCGGCTTTATACATATACCCACATATTCTTTCATCCGGTCGAAAAATGTATTTATATTTTTCCACATTCACACTTTTTATCGACGAATTGTAGAACTTAAGCCTTTATAGTTCTCGAACTTTAGAGTATTTTCAATTTCGATGGACTTCGCCGTGAATAATTTTTTTATGAAAGCATTATCTTGAGAAATCATGTCAAAAGGAACATTGAAAAGTCAGGGACAATTTGGTGCAGATCCATTTTCTTTCTGTCGAATTTAATTATTTTCTGCCACATTCACTCACTGAAAAAAACGAAGTTACGGGCTATTTAGGCATACCGTCCGTTCCGGGCTCAGAGACTGAAAGCTCTGGGTGCTGGGGCCGTAGCTTTGATTACTTTCGGTGCTGTACGCCCGGAACATTCGGCCTCTGAGCCGGAACGCGGACGGTTTGTCTATATAGCGCGTAATTGTAAGCACGGCTTCCACGGCTGAGTTTTTTGTCAGTGCATGCTCTATTAATAGGATTCAGAACTTCTGCCTTTGCAGCTCTTGAATTTTGGATGTATTCAGTTTCAATAAATCTTGCGTCGAAAAAATGCAGGTAAAAATATTTTCATGTTGATTCATGTAGGAGAAAAGCGAGGGAAATTTACGCACAAAAACCTTTTTTTTTCTGCTGGTTTAATGGCTTCGTGTCTATTGCACCTTTAGCCAACTTTAGACAATGTTTAGTGTCCGTAGACATCAGGCTCTATGCTCCAGGCTTTTCTAATTTTCAGGGATTAGGGCCGAGGAGAATCTGTTTCAGCAGATCTACTCGTCAATTCCGTGAAAATTAGACGCCACCACCGGGATTCGAACCCGGGACCTATTACAAAAACCTTGAAAAGTTATGGGGAACTGGGAAAGTCATAGAAAAGACAAGGAATTTGAAAATTCAAAACAAAGTTTTCACAAATTTTGGATTTATTCAGTTTCAATAAATCTTGCGTTGATAAAAAAGTAGGTAAAAGTATTTTCTTGTTGATTTATGTAGGAGAAAAGCGAGGGAATTTTATGTCCAAAACCTTGAAAAGTCATGGGAAACTGGGAAAATCATAGAAAAGACCATGAATTTGGACATTTAAAACAAGTTTGCACAATCTGGTACACGACGTCTATGGTCGAGGAACCTTATAGGAACCTTCGGCTGGTAAAGAGCGGAGCGAAGTACACTGTATGAGCCGAGCAGGGCTCAGGTGGAGTGTCGTGGTACGGTGCACGGTGCGTGATGCTGGATGCTGGTGGCGCGGCTGCAATTAATTCCTGGCACAATTCTATTAATCTTTAAAGCGCGCGGTCACGCTCCAGGGACGCGCTCAGTCGCCGCCAATCGGACACTGTTTGGACGGATTTAACCAAAATCAGCCTTATTCCATCTCACGTTGCCTAGTTTCCAATCACATCCACGACTTAACTTGCCATTGAATCACTAAATACAAAAAGGGCACATGTTCAGAAAACCAAAGTGTTCAGGAGACACAAAAAACTGTTTATTTCGTGGTAGATATTTTTTTAAACATAACGACTTTCCAAAAAATATCCACCACGAAATAAACAGTTTTTTGTGTCTCCTGAACAATTTGGTTTTCTGGACATGTGCCCTTTTTGTATTTAGTGATTCAATTAAGAAACCCGCGTTTCCAACGCAACCTTTCGAAATCTCGGATTCTTTTTCTCTTGTTTTCAGGGTGGCAAGTGACGAGTTTTGAAAAGTCATTCAGTACCTTGAAAAATAAGGGAATTTTGCCCAACTCGCTAAAGTCAGTAATGTTGATGTGGGACCAAGAAATTTCTTTTTTCAGCCGAAAAACTGAAAACCCTTGATTTAAAACCATTTCAACCATAATTGGTATAAATCTATGATTAACTCCGCAAATTTCTGAACATTTCCCAAATTAAACCCCTAAACGGTTAACTGTAAAATTTAATGGCATTTCTGTGGCATTTTGCTATCGTCCATTTCCCTCTAAGGGAGAAAAATAGAAAACTCACGGAAAAGTCAGGAAATTGGATGTTCAAAAACTTTAGAAAGTCATGGAACTTTGAAATTCATGGAAACTTGTCATCCTGTTTTTTAAGACAACACCGCGGCGCAGCAGTTGCATGTCAGGCGGTGCTTTTCGAAAGAGCACTAAAAACTTCCGATTGCCTTTTTCGATAGTTTGAATCTCTAGAACTAGAGGTGGAGAATTTCATCCATAGTTTAACAAAAGAAGGCCTATTCAAGAGAAAAAATCTAAGCGGAAGTTACGTTTGCAGGTCAGGTTAGGAGAGAGCCAGAGAATTCGGAAATCTCGGAGTCAAGAAGCGAAAGAAAGTCCGGGGATTCAAAAATGTAGAATTTATGGAAATCTTGTTGAATTTGTACCCGGTGTAGTGGCTCGTTCAGAGATAAATTTACCAATTCTCATTCACCAATTTTCATTCTCAAGGAGCCCGCACAAGCCCGTTCGCTCTCCCATCAATGCACTAGAAAAAAAAACTCATTGGATCCGGAGTTCAGACTCTTAAAAACATCGACTAGAAAAAATACTCTTGATTCAATCAGATTTAAGCTTAAATCAAGAACCAAGCTTCTTATTTGAGCGGATTTCCTTTTGATTTAAGCTTAAATCTGATTGAATCAAGAGTATTTTTCTTGTCAATGTTTTCAAGAGTCTGGACTCTAGATCCAATGTGTTTTTTTTTTTTTCCAGTGAAGAAGCAAAAGAAAGTTCGGAGATTCAAAATGTAGAATTTATGGAAACCGTGTTGAATTTGTACTCGGTGTAGTGGCCCGTTTAGATATGAATTTACCAAACCATCCTAAAGGTTTTTTACTTCTCAAGGAGCCCGCACAAGCCCGTTCGCTCTCCCATCAATGGAATTTCAGAAGTAACCAATGACGCGCACGAGAATTGGCACTGCCGCGCGAATCGCGAGGCGGCTTTCAGAATCGGCAAGCCGTCGTGTCGCGTCGCGTTGCATCGGCTAATAAATTAACTGTGCAGTGTGTAATTAATTCTGCCACTTCTATCGAGACTCCAATTCACAATCAGACTCCCCCGGTCCCGGGCCCGATCCTCGATTCGGCTGAGGCCGCCTGCCAAGCCCATTACGCCCCCCGCCCCCAACCCCCATCGCGGCAACTCCATCACTGGAGCATCGATAGGACAGATAAAGGATTCTCATCGAACTTCTTATTAATATGGGTCAGCAGGCTACTGAAAGTGATAGACTAAGCTATGGACAAAGGGAAAATAGAGCGCACTGAAAAAAAAAATCTCGGTGTATTTACCAAGAAAAGGGTAAAAGTACCAAGAATTCAGGATTCTCTTTGATCCCAGTTTTTTCTTGGTAAAATTACCATTTATGGAATTGGTAATTTTACCGAGAAATCTCGGTAAAATTATTGACTTTCTCGGTAATTTCACTGATCCTCGGTAAAAACGCCAATATTTTTTATCGACTGTGGTAGAATTACCGAGATAAAATGGCAAAGTTACCGGGAATTGATTACCAATAAAAGTGGTATCCTTACCTGAAAAAAAACAGGAAAAATACCGGTTTTTAGGTAAGCTTACCAGTCTGTCTTGGTAAAATTACCAATAAGTGGTAAAAAAAAGTGAGACGGTAAAAGTACAAACGGACCTTGGTAAAAACGCCGATAATTTTTTTTCAGTGCGGGTGGACGAAGGAGGTGTGCAACGGCAACCCACGAGAGACGCTGTAGTTAGTCCATTATGTTCCCCCTCACCCCGAAACAACCACCCATTTCAACCAGTAGGATCACTCTACTATATATCCCCATGTCTTCCTTGTATACGCTTTGTTATCAATTCCAATAATCAGCCTGCAAATGACGCTGGGATCCTTCATAGAAGAGTATGGACACTGATGAATCCCATTGAAACCCATAGATACTGATACAATGGCAGCGACTCTGGATAGCAAGGGCTCGGCGAACCTTCAACCTGCTTCACTTGTTGCCAGCCTCTCCGTACAAGAGGTGTGGGTTGAAAATATTTTTTTCGATGTAATGCCCAAAATTGGTTCCAAAACTGAAATAACTAATCAAATTTTGCAATTTAAGGGAAGTCAACGAACCACGTAGATAAAAGCAAGTATCATCTGTATCCTGTATGCAGCGTCCACCGTCTCGTCGTTCTTGAAAGCTCCTTGACGCCCAAGATGCTAAATTGTGAGCCAATTGGAAATGAATCCTCTAGCTCTTACCTCAAAGGCATAAAGTAGTAAATCTGTGATCTGATTATATTGATTACAGATGGAGCAAAAGACAAAAATACAGCGGAAAAAGGGAATGATCCTATTATTTGAAATTCCCTAAACTGGTGTTTGTTATAGACCCATAGGAGGCAAATGATGATTCGGTCTCCGTCAGTTATCGTATCACTTATACCCCCTTTGGCCATTCCAATCGCCCGCATTCACCAATAGGAGCACTCGAATTTCAGTAAGAACAGTCCGCAGAGGAACGCAGTTAGGCAGGTCTTAAAACCATTGTAGTAAATTTTTACGTATGCTACTTCCACTAATCCCACTTTCATCCCTTTAATTTTGACCCATTGAAAGTGGGTCATGCCACCATGCCCGCGCCCCCCCCCCCCCAATAAAGAATCTACCATTGGCGTGTTCGAGTGATTCTTGTACCTTTGTACACGGAGAAAAAAACTTCGTGCGTGGGACCCGAAGTTTAGGTCATATGGATCTCTTAAGTTTTCAGATTGAGCATCTGAACACTTAAGGTCTAGCTGTCGAGGTTCGGATCACACATCTGAAGTACTTCAGATGTGAGAATCGAAGCTTTTCGGATGTGAAAACGGAAGTACTTCAGATGTAAGAACTGAAGTTCCAGATGTGTGATCCGAACCTCGACAGCTAGACCTCAAGTGTTCAGATGCTCAATCTGAAAACTTCAGAGATCCGTATGATCTAAACTTCGGGTCCCACGCACGAGGATTTTTTCTCTGTGTATTCCGCAACAGAAAAGCCCACCTATTCAATTTAATCCTTTCAAAAGTTTCATTCTCAACCTCAGAAAACCTGGTTTTTATGAAAAACAAGCGCAAATGCATCGGCGCCGGGGAACATCGTATACTCGTTCGAGGGTCGTCTTCTTGAACAAGGTGAGTATCTCTTCGCGATCAGTGGCGTGGCGTGCTTTGCGATATCTCGATCGATCCGTCATTCAAACCTATAGAAAAGGATCGATATACAGGTGATTCGTTGCGAACACCCTACAAATCGATTCTTTACCATAGCATCCAATGAGGAAATATCGATGATCGATCATTCACGCCTCGTCACTGCTCGCGAGTATCATCCCGTACGAACGAGCGAGTGTCTGATCGGGTTCCCTTTGCCGGGCCGGAGAGCAATCATCATAATGCCATGCGCTTTTGTTCTGGAAAGAGCGAGAACTCATGGCACGCACGCCCCCCCCCCCCCCCGGTCGCTTGTCGACAAAACCGCGTATGCCCCCAGTAAACCCCTCGCAGGATCCGAGGTTCTCGCCGAGGGTGGCGGGCAACGGCGACGCGACGCGACGCGAGGCACATGTGGCTGGCAATTAAGAAAACGCTCCAGCCACTAATTAGAAGCTAATAATCGTCAAATGCTCGACATTCACCGATAATTAGCCCCCCCCCCCGGTCCTTGCTCCCTCGGCGCGCTCTCTCCGGTGGTGCTCTTGGGGGGGGGGGGGGGGGGCAGAGGCCCCCGAACAATGACCACGTTTGGTGCGACGAGATGACGAGCCCGCACCCCTGCACGGCACACTATGGTCCCAATTCACTTTTCAGTGATCAAAAATCATAGCGGCTCTCCGTTTGAGTATAAATACATTTAAAATATGTTTTCCTCATGATTTTGATGCGCTGAATCCGAATTTGACCTCCGCTTTTCCCTAAAAAATCATTGGCAAAAGTTACCGTCATTTTTTCACATAAATCACAAACTGCCATACGATTGGCTTGTTATACTTGCTTAGATTGGATGAAAACCATGCGTTCATTGCACATACATGTACAGTTCATGCAAAATTAAGGATGTTTTAATTTTTTGACACCCCCACCCCCATTTTTTTTTTTTTTTTTTTTTTTTTTTTTTTTTTTTAGGATAACTAAACTGAAAAAAATGAAATAGATCTAAAATTCATTTGTATTTTAAAAATGTCGAAATAATGCTTCAGAGAAGACTTTTCTTTATGTTGATTTGCCGGGAAACGCAAATCGGGTACATAACAATGTTGAAAAGCGGGGGGTGCAATATTGTCACGTTAAGGAAAATTCAATCAACAATGGATAAATATTCGGGGAGTAAGAAATTTTACATCAATAGGTATACTTTCTAGGATGGAAAAGAGCATGTTTAAAGATAAAACTGCGGAACGGAAATCTTTTCAAAAAATCTCAAAAAGTAGGGGGAACCAAAGTTTTTTTTCGAAACGGTCAACCTCAAAAAGATTCATAGAAGCTACATAATGGCGTATCTGTAGATGCAAAATTGCTTAGCACGTGTTAAGGCTGCAATTACAGGTGTTTTTCAGGGCAAAAAATCGAGTTTTTCTGGGGCAAACACGTAGTCACGTAAAAAATTCAAATTTGGTCGAAAAAGCAGGCGGAAGCAATTATTTTTGGTTCGGTTGCCTTCCTAAGGATCTGTAGAAACGACTTAAAAGTGTCTCTGGAGGTGCCAAATGTCTCAGAATATTTTTCGAGGAGCTTTCCATGGTTGTAATACAGTATTTTGAAGGAAACACGCAGGTACGAAAAAGATTCAAAATTCGTTCAAAAAGCAAGAAGAACCAACAATTTTTGGTTTAAAATCCCTCTTAAGGATTCATAGAGACTACTTAAGCACGTTTTTGGAGGTGTCGCATGCCTCCAAAAAGTTTAAGACGACTGCAGATTGATCGATGGCTAAACTTGCTAAATACCGTTATTTTAGCCACCGATTTAGAGACCTAATAAATTCGATTTCTCGAGAAAAAGCAAACCAAAGCACGAAATATTTCTACTGTAGCTTCCCAAGGATGTGTAGAAGCTCCCTAAAGGTGTCTCATTAGGTGACCTTTGGTGACTTTTTTTAAAATGAAAGTACGTGGGAAAAATCGGCATTTTTTCATGAAAAATAGGTACCCAACTTCTACCTTGTGTAGAATGTATCAGAATGCCTCGGAGAAAAATTGTACTTAGTGCGTTACAATCCTCTTAGAGTCCTCTACAAAATGGTATAAGCAAAAATTCTGAGAGACTATTTCATGATTCAGGAGAGGCTCCGAACGCTTTGTTAGAAATAGCCACTTCACGGGTCAGAAAATACATATCCGACTATTCGCACAGTTTGTGACACTTTCAAAGTGACTAGAAATTTTTTTGAGGTATACTACGTGTAATTTATGACCCGTAGATACTATATTTATCAATTTTGACTCGAAAAAAAAATGTCGTCCAATTTCATAAATATCGATTTTTGAGCGCTCCCGAGCGGATTGGGACCATAGTGCGGCACTTGGCGCTCGGCGAGGAACCAGTTGTCTCCGGTGTTTACTCTTCGAGGCGTGAATGATCGATTATCGATTTTTCCCCATTTGAAGCTGTGGTAAAGAATCGATTATCAAGATCTTCGTTGCGGATACCCTGTTTATCGACCCTTTTCATAGGTTTAAATGGCAGATCAATCGATTTATTGAAAAGCACGTCGAAGCAACAATCAAGTAGTTTTTCTGTGGAAGATATCGAGCTCTTTATTATGGAGCTTATAATTTTCGCTGCTTTTTCAGAATATAAAGCAGGGACAATTTAAATCCAGACTATGATTCTTTTTAATTTCCAATTTCTCATCTGTTTCAGGTACAGTTTGAACAATCATCATGATGATAGTTGTCTTGCATCAAAGGCTGCAACAGTGAGTTTTTTTATTTTTCTTCAGTTTTTTTTTTTTTTTTTTTTTTTTTTTTTTACTCAGCAGTAGTGAGCTGAAAAAATTGTGATTTTCCAGATGTATCGTCAACTCTGAAAGCTGTGTTAACATTCATGTGAATTTAGCTTCGATGCCAGAGACATGTTACGAGCAATGTAATCGAGCGAGACAAAAGCAAAATTCGGATGTCAACGCTATTTTTCGTTTAATAATGGTTGACAAGCGCCCCCCCCCCCAAAAAAAAAAAAAAAAATAAAAATTACATTATAACATTTTGCCTTATGACAACTTGTACATGTAAACGTCGGGTTGAGCACTTATGAGAGTTTTTGCAAATTAGATTAGGATTCCTAACCCCATTTTTGGACTCTACGGTCTCATTAGGCGAATAAAAACGATGACCTCCGCACTGGAAAAAAAAAAAAAAAAAACACATTGGATCTAGAGTCCAGACTCTTGAAAATATTGACAAGAAAAAGGACTCTTGATTCAATCAGATTTAAGCTTAAATCAAAAGGAAATCCGCTATAATTAAGAGGCTTGATTCTTGATTTAAGTTTAAATCTGATTGAATCAAGAGTATTTTTTCTTGTCGATGTTTTTAAGAGTCTGGACTCTAGATCCATTGTGTTTTTTTTCCAGTGCGAAATAATTTTCACTTTATAGGGATAATTAGCAGTTTAGCAGTGCGGGTTCTCTAAAATATATTGTCTTTGCCCGGAAAGTACCGACGATCCCTCGAGATTTGTACTCTACTCAAAATAGAATTTCATGAAATTTTACTTCTCTGGCCGAGGACTCCGACTTTAGAATTCATGCTGCGGCTCATTAAGCACTCGACTTGTAAAAGATTCGCCTATTTTCCTTTGAACGGAGTAAATTGCGACCCGCAACGTAACCACGTAACCGCACTCTCTGCCGGGAATTCAATACGACTCTGCACGTATCCGAAGACGGAAGCGGACTAATTCGTAGCTAATGAGAACTAAAACCGATGAAGCGGGCCGGAGGGGGGTTGAAAAGTCGAAGGAGCTAATCAGGGGGCAAACGGACGAGATGCGCGATTAGGACTATCGACGTTGCCGCAACAGAAAGATCGATTATCGATAGTTCCCCATTCGAAACTGTGGTGAAAAATCGATTATTAAGGTGTTCGTTGCGAATACCCTGTTTATCGATCCTTTCCTATAGGATTAGATGGTATATCAATGGATGTATCGCACAGCACGCCACGCTACTGCCGGAAGGGGGAGGCAAAGGGAGATGGGGGCCGTTGTAAGAGCGGAGCACGCATCGAGAGCTGTAATTGATACCGTTTGCGGTTCGCTTATTAGTTGGAAACTCGTGTTTTATCCCCATAGAAGACAGTGCTTCCACTTTCCTAGATTGTCAACTCGTGCCGCCTCCAGTGCCCGTTTAGAGCTGGCGAACCCGTTTAGGGGAAGTGCAGAAAAACTGTGCCGCTTCCTGATTGGTCCGCGAGTTTTCGATCGAAGATATGTTCAATGCAGCGCGTATGCTCTAAAAGCAATTCTCCGAATCAATTATTGCTGCTAAGTCAAGAAAGTGTACATTAGCTGAAACCAAACGAGGAAAAAAACATTAAGAAATGACCCGAACTGTATATAACAAAGTAGTGAAATAGTGTTGGGTCCACACCATTTTGCGGGGAAAATGAAGTCAAAAAGTTCCAAAAATTTCAATTCCTTCTCAGTCTCCGTCCTCAGTCTTGTACTGGTACTCATCAGAGCTCAAAAATTTTGACTTTTAGAGAAATTAAGTTTAGCGAACATTGTACTTTTGCACAATGTCCAAAAGGTATCAGCACTTCAAATTTGGAATTCCGTGCGAAGTTGATTTGTGATGCAGTTTATTATTACTTTAGCGATGGTAGGATTGATTTTCAGAACCTAACACAATACTTTTTCCGATTTTTTCAATGTAAAAATTTCACATAAAGTTTCTTCAAAAAAATCCAAAAGAGCGTGCTTGCTCGTGCATTTGCGCAATTTTTTACATCATTTTGAAGTTCATATTTACCTAAGTTACCTAAGTTTGTTCCTTGTGATCGAAGTTATTTCTACTGTTTGAGAAACCCATACAAGGCGAAGGGATCGTGTTTCGAAACTCAAACTTGATTTTAGTTGCCACTCCGGGAGCGACGGAAGACTGGCTGTTGACGCGAGTCGTGTGTGCTTGGCTTTCGCTGTATGCGGGTGGACCGAAAGCGGTCCCCTATCCCTCCCCGCAACGCGCAATGCCCCCCCCCCCTTTGTCCTCGGAGGACCGTGGGTAATCGCGTCGAAAATTGATTAGCTTATTCGGTTAGCTCGACGACCCCCATATCGCCCCCCCCCCTACCCCACCCGCCTCCATTGTTGAAAGATCGCAGTCCCACTGCCTATGGTACAGAATGTATGTAATTTACCCCGCGGAATTTTTGGTACTTTCCAGGCTTTAGAGCTAGATTTTTCATACAGTACATAGAGTCGTGATGTAAGTGGGAGAGCTGGCGCACTGGGGGAAAAAAAAACACATTGGATCTAGAGTCCACACTCTTATAAACACCGACAAGAAAAAGTACCCTTGATTCAATCAGAATCTAGCTTAAATCAAGAACCAAGTCTCTTAATTTAAACGGATTTCGTTTTGATTCAAGCAAAAATCCGATTGAATCAAGAGTATTATTTCTTGTCAGTGTTTTCCAGAGTCTGGACTCTAGATACATTGTGTTTTTTTTTTTTTCCAGTGCGCCATTTTCTGCTCGACGAGTTCCGAGCCCGGTGGGCGGGGTCACTTTTTCGATACATATTCGATCCAAAATGGTGGTGTGGAATATGGCCGGGTCCCCGTGTATCGCAAACAATTGATTATGTACCGAAAAAGGGACCCGGCGACGCACAGGAATCACGGAATTTGGGACCTGGAAAATGCTTAAGAGTGGCGCCATCTCTCCCACTTGCATTACGACTCTATGTACTTTATGAGATTTTTATACTTGTAAGTCCTATGGAGCAGCGATTCTCAATCTGTGGGCCGTGGAGGTTCTGTTGGAGGGTTCGAGGGGGAAGGGGGAAAAAAAGCAAGAGAAAAAGTTAACGCAACGATTAAGAGGCCAAAGCTCAGGAAATCTCGATGTCTTCGAAAATATTTTGAACCTTTTTCCACCCACAAAAGGTTTTGACTGAACTCAAATAATCTTCTCAGATCAATGTAATCCAAACCACAAGTTGAAAGCCCAATTAATAGGAGAGAAATCCTATTTTCAAAATCGTCAACCAAAAAATCTGAATTGGACGAGTCTAGATTTTATAATTTTTATCTACGCGTGCACGGACGCTGTAAGCAAATGATTACAACAATATTCTATGGATACTACTATTCAACCAAGTGGGAGCTCGTATTGCCGACTCTAAAATTGAAGGCAAACTGAAATGACGTTTAAATCACTTCTTTCTGTCCAGTCAAAACCTAGCAGTACCTAGTAGTGGGTCTTAGACCCAAAAAGAGAGCGAGAATGACCAAAACATGAATCATTCCGTAAACTATAGACCTTCGACCTTCAATGAGAAAAAATTGTAGAGTTGAGGAAATTCAGTGTGAGCCGAAAAACGGCCTTTATCGATACCCCTTCTTTCCTGACTTTTCCCTGAGGTTTTTGACCGCAAAGTACAACGTCAGAACGGAGGCGATAAAAAAGTGCACGATTTTTCCACGTGCGTCGTGCGGAATGTCGCTGTTGCATCGTTGCGTCCGCGTCGTAATCTCGACAAAGCGCCATAAATGCTTTTTTTCAATGATGATATCCGCCGCGATGGGACAAAAGGCACGTCAATTTGAGACGAGGGAATGCAAAGCCTGTACAGGGAATCGCTCGCTCCTTGAATGATTATTATCGACTAATGCCTATCGCATGTCGTTGTTCCTATCGATCAAGATTGTTCCATGAATGGCCGATAAATTCGCGACAATCCATACGCTGATGAATAGAAGTCCAACTCAGCGCTCTGCTTTGATGTGCATCACGGATTCACGGGTGTCATCAAACTCAACCCTGCTGGCACAAGGCTCTGGAGGCCAGAATTCGCTAGTGTTGGACCTGGAATGAAATTGCAAAGAAAGTCTTTTTTCACGGGGATCTCACAAATTATGTCCCCTGTGCAGCATACTAATATATTTTGATCAGTAAATGGTTCTAAGGGAAAATACCGGATATCGTACCGTGGATTTTAACGTTTCTCAGTAACACTCTTAAATTCATGTAACTCAAAATCAGATATATTTTAAATAATTTAAAATAAATGCTAACTACTGACCCTTACAATTTATCACGTGCACCTCTGGACTCGATTGGTAAATAAAGAGCTTGTAAAAGAAATAGATGCAAAAAGTTTCAGAACCCACAGCGTTCTACGCGATTCGTCGTTTTTTTCCCATGTTCGGTTTTCCGATTCGTTTCCTCACAAAAAAATTCTCAATTTTAAAGCATAATGTCTCGAATGTGCAATGCCCTATTATTAAAAGGCGATGGTCATGAAAAGTGGAAATAAAGGTCAGCTCTTGTGGAAATAGTCCGACGGTTCAAGATTTGGCTACGCTGGTCACGATCCGCGGACCACGAGATTTTTGAGGGTTAGAAATTAGGCCTGGCGAGTTGATTGTTGAATTTGATAACATAGCGATAGACAAAGAAGACATAGGGAGTATGGAGCGATCATATTGGTTGAAATGGATGGTTATTGTAGACTGAGGGAGAAAGTGATGGACGAATAATGTAGGGTCACTCGTGGGTTGCCATTAATTAGTCTATTGCCTACCTATTTTGTCCATCGTAACACCAACCAACAGGTTCCCTCTTTGCCCCTTTTGTCTTCTTTGTCTATCGCTTTGTTCACCATTATCAAAAATCAAGCCGCAGTCTTGCTAACCGGATGCCCAAGCCGGATTCCGTCATTTAACTGTCTTAAAAGTATCAAAATATAAATAAAAAACAGGAAAAAAAGATGGTAGCACAAAATTGACAACGAAGTACAGCATTCCCACAGCAGATCGACACTCAGAATACGAGGATGTGAGCTAGGTCAACCGCTCGAATAGCGGCAATCCCTTGATGTAAATTTAAATGTATGAAAAGCATTAATTATGTTTGGATGTTTCGAATCTGCACTTGTGATTCGGTTCACTGTCAAAAGCGCCCCTCGCCCGGATACGAACGCCCCTCTTTTTCAGATGCAAATGTTGTTTTTATTCTCCTAACCGATCACTTTTCCGCTCATTGTCGTCGATTACGATATTCGTGAGTGTACATTGTGGGGGGGGGGGGGGGTTGCGATTTCAAAACTGTGTAACACGAGGGAAAAAAAGAGCCAGGGGCCAAGTCCCGACTTGAGAATTTCCAATTAATTATGGCAGTACCCCAATAAATTAGGTTATGAACCAAAATGTTGCGGTACTACCAAAATTAATTAGAAATATCCATAACATCCAACTAGTTGGGGTAGTACCACAATATTGGGGGATAACTCTTAACATTTTTCTCCGTGAACAGTCGGTCGAATAGTGGCATTATGCTGAAATGGCAAAACGCAAGTGGTGATTCTCGAATTTTTCATAGCAAATCCAGATTTCGAAAATTTCATTTTCTAGAATTTTTCATGCTTCGCAAAATGTCAAAATAGCGACTTTCTACTATTTTTGTGCGTTTGAGTGCGAGTTGCATACCCTAGAAAATATGAAATATTTCACGGCCTCGTGACATTTCATGAAATATTTCACAGCCTAGTGAAATTTCACGAAATATTTCACTGAAATTTCCAATCTTTCATTATTTCTTACGTTTCATGCAACCCTGCAGATACCGGTACATGTTTCAATTTACAATAGCATGGTCCAATTAATTGTACGATCATTGAAAACCGTGGATGACGTCTCGAAGTACCGGGAGGGGGGGAGGGGCGGTGATCCTCATATGGTTCGGCGGCGGCGGCATACGGTAGCAGGACGGTAATTACGCCGGTTCCGATGCCCGGACGATTTGCCCCGCTAATTACCGGCGCGGCGACCGGATTCCAGATCCAGATCCCGCCCGGGCGAAAAAGGACCTCGGCCGCCGAACCGGTTCGAGCCCGCCGAGGGACGGTTTCCCGGAAAAAGCGCCACAGCTCAATCGGACGGCATCGCGCGGCTAGAAAGGAACCGGTTCGTCCGCAAAATCACGTATCTGTATCGGCAGTATGTCGGTATGCAAGATGTTTTGTCGCATCCTTTTTGCAAGATTCAGCTCAATTGGCGCTCCCGATTGGGTTTTTTTGACCCGAGCTTCGTGCCCTGCATATTCCGCGCCGCGCAGTGGAGGGATTTCATGCCGGAGATCGGACATGGTGCGTAAAAACTTAAAAAGGTTATATTGTTATAAAGACAATGCGTAGAAGTTTAAAAGGAGTCTCATTTTCCCCCGCAAAATTGCATCTGAGGAGAATTCCTTAAAAATTCATACTCGTTCGGAATAAACACCTGACTTTGCATTTTTAGTTGAAGATTGCAGGTTCAACCTACACTGTGTGCCGGCATCATTTCTGCTTTTCTGTCTCGAATCGCGCTACGTATAAAAAAATCGAGTAGCTATGTGTCGTGTGCGTGCATGTGTGTGCAGTTTTTCATTATTTTTCTTTGGAATAGAGAGCAATAATTGCATTCCGGTGTTGCGCACGGCCAGACGATTTTCCGATCACATGAGAAAATGGGTTTGTTGCACCCGAGAGATATAGCCAATCGGGTAAACTGCTTAAATGTAAAATCGAACTAAAATCACGTAGAGCAGATATACTCCTTAAGGTACAGTTTGCACATCGCGCATTTGTAAATTTGCCGTCAATACGGGCTTTTTTTATCTTAGGTGGCATGCGGCATCGAGCCGGTTCTTTCAGAGAGAGTTGTTTGTGAGGAAACCTTACCAAAATTGAAATTGACGCTCATGGACTTCTTAAGGGAATAATTGGTCGGGAATTTACTATTTTTTCGCTCCGAAATACTTATAATTTTTCCAATTGATGGCCTCGCATCGACTTAATTTTAAAAAAATTAGGCAGTACGTGGAGAAATTTCTCAACATTGGAGAACGTCCTGCTCTAGTCCATTGAAAAAGAGCGGAGGTAATGACAAACTCCTCCATGTTATTTTTTTCCTTTCTGTGGCCCTTTTGGGCATAGACCGATACTTGAGTCTCGTAAAACCTCCCTTGATTTCGTTGAACACGCGTTAAACGAGTTTCCCTCCAATTAAATGGACGACTTTTCAAGCCGTCTCGCGTTCTTTGCTCAAGTTTTTTTTTTACCTTTTTGTGTATGGCTTTATTCGCTCAACTTTTATTCTCAACCCTTTTTTCTCAACTCTTTTTCCGCTCTATTCCTGCGGATTCGTGGAATAGCATAAATGCATGCAGAGGCTTTAATATTCAAAGTTATAACTGGTCTTACCCATTCCTGGAAAGAAATCCGTTTATAGTAAAGACTCCCTAAGTCAACTGTTTTTTACATTGGATTTTCTCAATTCGAAGAGCGCGCTATTTTTTGAAATTTTTAACCGTTGTTTGTTTTATTAGCTTGCACATGGGGTGTATTGTATTGTCTTCGGAAATATACACCAAATGTACTACATTTGCAATTTGGAACTATAAATTCCAGCCCGGTCTAAAAAGAACGTATGTGCCATTAGCTTCCCTTTGCACATAAGTGTTTTTCCAGAGAAGCCAAAATTTATAGTTCCAAATTGCAAAATGCAGTCCAAATGTTCAGTTACATGTATTGTAATTTGGTCCGTATGAAATACAATAAAGCTCGGTTCGCACGACCGAAGAAGCGGTTCGCTCGACTTAATTTCGTTCAGGGACACCAAACTTTTCGCTTTTTAACACCGAATGGTTTGACCAAGCATGGTTTGACCAGTAAATAGACTGTGCGACAATTACAATTTTTATAAATCCGCATCTCAGCACCTGTAGCGCATTGAGTGACCGAATCCTTTTAGCGCACTAGCCGTTCTAGCGCACCCGTCCGTTTTGGCTAGCCAAGGGGCTGAAAGTAAAAATATCTCAATAAAATGCCCGCAAAATATTGAAAAATATTCAATCAATATTTCAGCGAGATTATCCGGCGGGCAGCACGCTGACTAACGTTTAAAAAAAATACCAATAAATCAGTAAAATTGTACCAATGTTATCATGGGTTCAATATGGTGGCAATATTGGGCTAAAAAAGTCAGAAATTAAACTCAAAGATTGGCTCAATATTGCCGAAATTCTTTGGTCTTAATTGGGCCGGTAATAATGCCGGTGCGGATTTCACTTTAAAACACTGAAACGCCGCATTGAAATTCTTGCGTTTCGAGTCCCTCCAAGGAAATGCGTCCGATTAATGGAAAGAAAACAAGGGGAGCATGTGTTAACGCAGCTGTGTGCAAAGCTCTTCCGGTCGCCGAGATCTTGAGCACGGTTCCACAGGCAGCGAAGTTGGCCGCAGTGCAATTGGCCTGGATGCAACGATGCAGTGATTTTAAAGCTACCTGTTGCCTCTGGTGACTGGTAAGCGATTCGCGTCGCCAACGCCTGTGGCAACGAACAAGTTCAAAATCACCGCGGCCAATACCCGCGGCGAATTTTGCGTCGCGCGCTGTCTGTGTAACCGTGGCTTTAAACCCAGCGCAGTCAGCGCGCCCCTCCTTAATGTTGATCGTGGAACAAAGGCGAACGTAAGATTCTGGAACAAAGATGCAACATTAAAAGCTTCGGTTGCAAGAGTAAACAATTTACACCCTGAGAACATCCACGCACACATGCCACGACGGAGGGAGTGTGTCGTGAGCGCTTACAGGGTGCTCACAAATACTCATAGACCATTTAGACGAAGAAAATTGGAGTGCCACAAGACATGAATTCCGATCAGAATTTTACAAAGAGAATATTGAAAATCGTGGCTGTTCACGGGAAAAGGCTCTTCTGTGTAAAAAAATTCAAAATTTATAGTTATTCACGCCTCTTAAGAGTGTTTTTTACAACCAATGCAAAACACATAATACCTAGAGTTTTATACCGAGCTAGTTGTGCTTGGTGCGGCGGTTGGACCGTAGGTTGGAGACGGAGTGATTTACAATTTTGATCTGCCATGATAAGAGTACGAATTAGTCGCATTAAAATGAAAGTTTGCGCTCTGTTACACGTAATACACAAACGAACCTGTCGCAAATTATTTTTGAGAATTTTGAGTTTTCTGATGCTCGATCCAATTTATAAAATTTCATCACATTTTTTTCACGTGGAGATGAAATTTACATAATGTGCGTTTAAAATTTCCTGAAGCACCAGAGCTAATGTCAGTTTTATTAATTGCGTAAAGTATACTTAGATCAAATTGGTTCACATTGCTTCAGAGCAAACCGTCCTAAATTTTAAGTCAAAAACATAATCAGAACGAATGAGATCTGGATTCGAAATTTTAAAACCTCGTTTGTTCAAATTATAACATGTGCAGATTCCATATACCGGCTCCTATATAAACTCTAAAATTTTTCATCGGAATTTTTTAAAAGTGCAAGGAATTTGATTGAATAAGCCAAGCCATCCCCATGCGGGAATCAATTGGCTGCAAATGTACAGTTCAATTAATAACGTGTACTTAATTTTAACATGTCTTTAAAAGTTAAGGACACCCACCGCCTGGAGCATGTATCTGTTGCGTAATTTAGCATGCCTTATGTTGTTTGGCCTGGGTCAGAAACCAGGTATCTAACATTGATTATTCCACACAAACAAGGCTCTTATAAACGTGTCCACGTCCTTCTTGTCGGGAAAACTCTCGGAAAACGTCTCCGGGTGCCACCCTATGAAAATGGAGAGTTCGTGCGAGGCTGAGAGTCAGTTGGCGAGAGAGGAAAGTTGAGAGGTGAGTGCGTAGTGCACCACCACACACCACACGACACACGCACACATGCCCGCGAAGGTCCGACGGGAGGTGGCGAGAGGGAGAGAAGACAAAAGAGCACTTAAATTAAAAGAGAAATGATAAAAGTTGTCTAATATAAACAAAGAAAACTTATACACTGCCGGCCTCAGTGCGGCTCTCTTGTCGGCGCTCGGCGGGGAGGGAAAAAGTTTTCGGGAAACAAATAGAGGCGCCGTTGCCAAAGAACGATTCATCCTCGAAATAACGAAGCTTTCATCGTTTCCGCGCGTGTCAACTTGATGATCAAGCCGAAAAGTCCTGAAAGCTCTTTGGGTAATTCATCAATGCTTAATTTAAGAGCCCGTCCATGATTTACGAAACGCTCAAGGGGGCAGGGGAGTAGCTAGGAAATTTCTCTGGGGGGGGGGGGGGGGCATGGGACCACCTCTCGTGGTGAGAGAGAGGGCGGGGGGTGAGGTATGGAGGATCCCGTTTTTCTGAGGGGGGGCACGAGATTTCTGGGGGGGCCAGGACCCCCTAGCTACGCCCATGCAAGGGGGAGGGGGGGGGGTCGAGTAGAGCGTTACCCACAATAGGGACCATCGGAGGCAGGGATTCGAGGAGGAATTGGCAAGAGTGGTCGAGTGTAAGGTGTAGGCATGTCACAGCTGAGTATTGGCTGAGGGATAAAATTCATTCGTTTTAAAAGCATTTGAGTGCCTTTCTCAATCCCTTTATTTCACGCTTTCAGGGCCCCTCCCGTTCCCCGCCCCACCAACCGAACCACCCCCGCATCGCGCATCGCGGCCCCGTTCCTCCTGGCATCTATTCCATCGTTGCCGTGTCTAACGCCCCCAAGGAGGTCACAACCTCAACTTTAAGGGATCACGCCAAGCAGAAATCCAATGGGTCACACTGTCACAGGTTTATTGATTGATTCATGTTGCTTGGAACAGTTTATCCGTCGGTTTTCTCTCGTTTTCTCTCGTGTGTTTTTTTTTTTTTCCACGGTGTTGGAAACGACAGAATTCAGTGCTAAAATCCAATAAGCAAAATTATTTATCATAAATTCTCATAGTTTCACCCCCTATATTAGCGGCTCTGGTGCTTGCACTAGAGCTGCTATTCCGGACGGTCCCAGCTGGGGAGTATCAATGCAGCATGTTACATTGTAGAGACCGCGCGTTGGTTGATGGGAATCGGCGCCATTTTCGGCTATGTTCCTTGTCATGACTTTATTTTATTGCATACTGTTTTATTGTTAGTCAATGCTATGTTGTGTATTGTATTTTTGGAATCATGGTGATACAGTCAACAATTCAAAACTTGTTTGTGCTTTTATCTCGTGATGGAAAAAATGTACTTTACGTTCAAAATTTGAAAATTTGAATTTTAAAGTTTTCGCGGTTAAGGAAGCTTTAACCACTGGGTTGGAGCTTCCTAGTTAATTACTCGATATCAGCTGATAGCAAACAAAGGTTACCAGGGAAACCGTAAACGTCTAACAACTATCGTGGCCATTGGGGCGATTATTGAAATGATATCGACTGTATGTCGCCGCTTACGACAGGACATAGCCCTATCTTAACTGTGTAATATATCGCAATTCGATATTGTTTTGATTTTTAAAAGGAGCAATTCATTCATACAGTTCCGATTAGTTTTGGCGAACGGGCCCTTAACCTACGGCACTCGGCTCATGGGAATTTTTTAACTTGTCCTGGACGGACTCGTCTGTAGCGCCTCGTTCTTCGTTGTGTGTGTGATTTCGTGAAGAAGTTTCTATGGCAATTTGCTTTTATTTGTGAGCTGTTTTTTCCATTCCGGGAACATATTTATTGAAAAACGGCGACTTTTTCAACAGTCCTATTTTTATCTACAACATCTAAGTGGCCCTTCATAATCATTTAATTTTGGCCCCTGGCCAGAAAAAGGTTCGGAAATTGCAGTGATTTTGCCGAAAATGCTGAAGTAAGTAAATTTGGGCATTTTTTTTCCTTCTTCAAACTCTGTGGAGAAGCACTTCTCCTCCAGTACATCTATTTTTTTACTTATCTCTCGCAAGGTACATTTACAGAAGGTGTGTTCCAGTATTAACAGTTCAGATTCGTGGTTTTTTTATTATAACGCTTATTTCGGAAAGCAATTATTACATTGTTCAATTCTACTGACTTTCAACACTCGATTATACTCCCGGCAAATTCTGCAGCAGCGTTTCAAATGTTGACTCTAATGCTTCCAACAGCCATCCGATGTCTAAGGGTTTATCCCTAGATTTAGGGATTTTCCGGAATTTCCAGGGATTTAGGGATTTTTCAGGAAATCTAGGGATTTTTTTTTGATGAGGTAAAGTTACCAAAAATCAACTTTTTAACCTCAATTCTAGCTTCGACAATCGAAAACATTTTTTCATCTATATTTTGTAGGCCTTTTTGGCAACACTATTTTCCCCGCAAATAAGCCGGAAATTAAAACGATTGCGTCCTTCGATGTACTTGACATTCAACTGCATTCAACCTGTTAATAATAAGAAATCAACTAATATTCTTTCATTTTATTGGTCTGGATTAGCACTGCTTTCAGAGAGCGCCAAAATTCAAACGAGCCAATCAGATTTAAATATTGCAAATCGCTACATCGAATGACATCATGATTCTTCGTTAAAAATGGCGCTTTTTGCAAAATCTAGGGATTTTTTAAGTATATTTGAGCAAATCTGGGGATTTAGGGATTTTTAGCGAAATCTAGGCATTTTTTTTCTTCCCCGCTAGGGATTTAATATCGGAAGACTGGCTTCCAGTATCGTAGCGTTGATCGTCGCTGATGTCGAAATGGAACCTAATGCCGGACTTACTGTAACACCTCCATTCCTCAATTCCGGTGAGGAATACGTCTCTACCCTTAACTCAATATAAATATACAAATTGATAAGTGAGTGCTTTAGTCTCCTGAAAACAGAATTGCGAAACTTAAAATTGGAGAAAAATGATGAGTAAATGAAAAAATGGAACCAATTGATGGGATATGTCGCATGCCATTCTGACACAAAATATGGCGTCTATCGAATCACCTTAACTAAATAAAATAACCAAATTTTCAACTCTCAAACTATCAACTATCAACTATCAAATTTCAAACTATCAAAATTTCCAACAATGACAAAAATGATTGTAATATACCTATAATGTAATGAAATATACACGCTCTAATCATTTAATTTGTATTACCTTTATGTTATGTACCTACATGTTATACTATTTTTATAATAAATTTTGCCAACATGCTTTTCAATTCAGTCTACAACATTTCATTCCGACGTGGCAATAATGATTTATAATGCCCCTAATCCATTAAAATGAATTACAATAGTAATGCCGCATTATAATGTCGTATTATACATCGCAACGATTCATGTCCTACTGATTATTGATTATTGTAAGATGAATTCTGTTTTCTCTGATTGTATGTTTCATACGTGCGAAGCAAGTACGGGTCACTAGAAACGTGGTTCGTACGGGTGGCTGATGAAATTGATCTTCGAATACCTTTTGATGAGCTAGGGAAATGGAACCATCTGCATCTCATGGACAATAAATAGTTGCCGTAATTAAGGTCATCCCGTGATTAAGGTGCCGTGATTTAAGTCATAAATTCTTCATCTAATTCTTGATTCATCTCCAAAATGTCTGCTAAAGCTTTCATGCGCTTCTCCTTGTATGCATGAATGAGCAAATTGGGTATCGAACAAGCGGACACTTTTTGAAAATTCAGATGATTCTGGACAATATCGTACAGAAGTCCACGAGCTGCAGATAGAACCATTACCTCTAGCTCATCAAAAGTTATTCGAAGATCATTCAACAACCTCTTTGACAAGTTGCAAAAACTTTTCGTTAACAATAGTGTCACACGGTACTAGGAATATTTACTATTTAACGAACCTTATATTTCCCTGACTCAGTCCTAAATTATAGAAGTATGCGTTACTTTTCCAGCAATCCAAAAAAACAATTATACAAAAAACCAATACCTACACTTTCAGATATAAAAATGCAAATTTTTTGCAGCCTCGCTAAACGACTTATCAACCAGAGATTTTTTAGGAAGCGGACCTCCAAAGAGCTTTCAAAATTAAAAGTATACAACAAGTGATAATGCCATGTATTCGCCATATCAAAGCCCAATACACATTTATACACCGGCTACGTAAATCTGCTAAGTTACAAAACATGAATCGACAGTTGTCGGATTGTATATCAATGACAAAATGTGTCTAGGCCCTCATTCTTGACTACAACTACTGCCCCCAGAGCCGCTTTCCGACGCCAATGCGTTGGAGCTTCCTGCTTGTTTTTAAATTAACTTTACTAATTTTAGTGCACTTTACGATTAAATAAATGAAATTTCCATGTGCTGAATTTTTCTTGAAAAATCGGCAAATAGTGTGCATGAGAGGAGGTAGGAATGGACCATTTTAAATAATCGAGAACTATATTCATTCTGACAGGAGCCCTAAGTGCATAACAGGACTCGTGTCACTGTGGACGTAGTTCCTTTTAATTTATAAATGCGTCCATTTTTCGCTTGCAGAGAGTTTTAATTCACGGATCCTAATGTAAGCATTCAGTGCTCAGCTCACAAATTTGAGCCGCTTTTGCAATGTGTTCAACTCGTCTTGTGATGCTGCAACGATTCATATGCCTAGCGGTAAAATGTTTTCCTTTTACCCTCAAAAGAGAAAAATCCAATCTCGACTCGATCAGCAAATCCGTGAATCGATGGACAACACCGTGATTGATCGAATCGACTTTGATCAAGGCTATTTTAGTTGGGGTGCTGTAGCATTCCAGAGCCCCTGACCTATGTTTTTTTACTCTAAATCTTCTAGGGGTCTTTAGAATCGAAAAAATGGATTTAGAGAGGCCCGAAGACTGGAATTTATGATTTCATGAGGCCCTTTTTTAGGATTTGGTCCCCTTAAGACCAGCAACTCGAGCTTCCCGGCTCTAATCCGGCTCGATCAAAACTTTTGATCGAGTCGCTAACGATAGGTTCACGTGATTATTTTGCGATCGGCTTATGCCGATCGAATCCATACCCTCCCCACACAGGGCGGAAGATTTTCATGAAAAATAAAATCTTGAAATTTCACGTGAAATATTTCATGAACTTTATGAGAGATACTAAAAAATACCAGTTCCTCTTCATTTCTCGCAAAATGTAAAAATTGTGACTTTCCTCTACTTTTGTGTGTTTGAGTGCGGGTTGCATACTCTAGCCCCTGAAATTATAAAGTATATTTCACAGCCTCGGGAAATTTCATGAAATATTTTACAGCCTCGTGAAGTTTCATGCGAAATTTCACAGCCTCGTGAAATTTTATGAAATATTTCACTAAAATTTCCAATCTTTTTATTTCCTTCTAACGTTTCATGCCGCCCTGTGAACTGTCCCTACGGAAATGGATGCATGTCCCTGGAAAGTCGGGACTCGGCTGTCGACCTGGCATTGGGGACAAGGCGCGAGGATGGCGAGTCCCGAAAGCGCGGCTTAATTAAAAGCGAATCAAAGTTGAGAGGAATCCGTGAACTTGGTCTGGTGTCTACCGCCGACCGCGTCAACCGCTGCCTCCTCTGGCCCGAGCACGATGCCTTCGCCTCCGTACGCGATTCCGTTGTTATTTTTACCGCAAATCATCCGAGGCGAGCATCGGCTTCGAGACGGACGCCTGCCAGGCCCACGTCAACGTCCACCGATCGAAACATTCACAGATTGAAACGTCCACGGATCGGATTGAAACGTCCCTGGATCGGATTTTCGGGATTAGGTACTTAGTAGATCTCATCTGTGCAGGAAAAAACGGAGTGATTCTCGCGGGGCTCGTCTGTCATTGGTCATGCACTAGACGGGTTAAGGGGATGCGTCCTGTGTTCTCGAAGGGGACAAACCGACGTGTGATATACAGGGTTGGCATAGTCAGGGAGAGCCGGGAGACCCGCGGGAAATGTCAGGGAATTTTAAAAAGTCATGGAATACTTGGGGATATCAGGGAAAACGACGAGAATGTCGGCAAAATTGTCCAGGTATCTTTTATTTCCTTTAGAATAGATCTGACGTTTCGAGCAATACATTTTGCCTACGAGAACTGCTTTAAATTTTGCCTTTTTAGTCATCTGGTATATTTAAACTGCGTCGCGAATATCACCAAATTGATCAGGGAAATCAGGGAAAATTCATTTTCTAAATCCTGTGACAACCTGGATAAATCGCATCGATTAAGATAAAAAACCTCGGAAGATTTTCAATATTCAGGCAAAAAAAGAAAATAGCCCCAACGCATGCGCCGTAATAATAAGATTTATCCAAGACTATAATTCCAAAATTCAGAGAAATGGAAGCAGGATTCTTCTTGAGAAACATGTTGCATACCATACGGTAATCGATCTCCGTATCGAATTATTAAGAAATTCTCAGTTTTCTCGTCAAAATGCGAGAAGTTCAGCAGAAAACACGAAAATTGAATCTATAACCCTTTTACATTAAAAAAATTACATTATAGAATGATCACACAGTTTTTAGATGGACGACTGGATATTGCCGGTTTTGGGACTAGCCGCCTCAAATAATTTCACAACAAAGACCCATGGTTACAAAATAAATAAATCAAGCTCGTCGTGATTGTTAATTTTTATCACTTTCTTGTCGTCGGCGACTCGCACTGAATTTTCTCGTGCCGGGGGGTGGAAAGCGGCGTATTCTATGCAAATTAAGCCGGAATAATGGGGATGTTTTGGGGTGTAATCAGAGTTGTTGGTTGCCGGGTCCCGGAACTCGGAATAAATCTTGCATGCAGACAGTGAAGGCGAGTCGTAATCCACCACTTTCAAAGCTGCGTTACACAGCCGCACCGCGGAAAAACGTCGTATGAACCTTCAGGCGTTGCCAAATTTCCTTTGATAACATACGAATTTTTCAAGAAAGTTGTGAATATATTTCTTCAAATTTTTTTAGACAATTTGATTTACACTTCAATCTATAATATACCTGCAAATTTCAAGAAGAAATATGCATACATCTCTTTCAAAATACATCTTTTATCAAGGAAACTTTGACAACGCTCAAATGTTTATACGACGTTTCTCCTTAGAGTAGTCCTCTCTTCCTCCACGCCCACTCTTTCTCGAGGGCTTTTCCTGTTCCTCATACTTTCATTTTTATGAAATCACCAGTTTGTCTCTATATTTGGATTCGCCCCTCCCTTTGGTTCCAGTCAAATTCGTCGTTTCCCAGACATAAGAACGTGACTACATGCCAAGGTCGCAAAATGTACTTAAGTACTCACTCATTTTTTAACCCGAGAACAACAGCGCAATTTCTATCCAAACTTTCTCTGATTGTTGACGATAAGATATAGAAAATTGTGTTTTCGATAAAAAAAATTCCAATAGTTCCTGAGTAAATATAAACATTGTGTAAGGAATTTTGGCAATGTTGAAGTGTATGGTTACGTTCCTTCGTCTGGAAACGAATCGCACACTTGGACAGAAGAGCATTATACGATGTCATTTATTCCAATGAGCCTCTAGATTGGGTGAAAATTAAATAATCAAAAACATGCTTTTCAATCACAATTTTACACAAAAAATTTCTAAAGGCGAACAACTGATCGTGTCGAAAGAGTCACCCTATTAATGCGGGAGTTTATAAATTAGAGAGATTTAATTCCGATAATTACTGTGGTGCTCGTCGTATTCCTATGTAAAATGTTTAGGAAACATACTTTGTAGTGCTCAGTTGTTAATCCTAACTAATAATCTCTTAAATGGTAGTAATTTTCAAATTAATTCGACAACCATGTAAACAAAACCAACGAAGAGAAATGAACGCTGTTTTTTGGACAGCGGTCTGTCGAGCATTTCGTTAAGTGCTTAAAGGTACGACTTTATGATCCAGAAACGGCTACTGACGTGCGGGGGTTTGCCGAATCTCCGCGAAAAATGGTCGAATTCACCTGCAACTTGGTGAGACTGATGGCAAACTGGCAACATGGGGGTGAATTATGACATATTAGCATTTGACGCGCTCATCCTCGGCCCTCGGTTTGCCGAGATAATAGGACCGAACGAACCATTAAAGCTGCAAACGCTGATGAAACATGTTTGCAAGTGCGCGCCTTATTTCCGGCAACCGTTCGTGCAGCCACGTCTGGCGGGTGCATGCAATTACGGCGCGCGACGTATTCGCTCTGGTGTCAGACCCGTTGCATACGCAATCTGAGCTCCTTTTTTCCGTTTCATCACACATTAGACCGAAAAAAAGTTCAGATATCATCAGCGTGTGAGACCGCAGCAGCATGGAGTTCCCGCGAACGTTGAAGCTTTTAACCCCATCTGCGAAATTGTTTTTTTCTCTCATTGTTTACTGAGAACTTCTATGATATTGAATTATACACATCGTCACTGTATTAATATAAACATGAGTATACTCAAAACAGGATGGTATACAACTTATGAACATGGAAAGTACATGGTTATCACAAAATTGGGGTCTAAGTATTTTGATTTTGATAGTTTCTTTATATATTTTGGTTTCCTAGGCTAGGAGGGGGGTGAAACCACCCAAAACGTCCAACGCTTTGTTTTTTGTTGTTTTTTAGCCTTGGTTACCCGTTTTCTAAAGAAGATATTGATTTATAACACCATAATCAAAAGCATTCTGACCCACGGCAGTGAAGTGTGGCCCAAAAAGATTCTTAGGGCAACTGAGATGGATTTCTGGCGAAGATCAGCCGGAATCTCGAGGAAGGATCACGTAAGGAAGAAAAGAGTGCGTGAGGTACTAGAAGGTAGAGATACGAAGAAGGTACTAGATTTGGCTCCTCCTGGAAGGAGACGCACGGGACGTCCAGTAAAATCGTGGATAGTTGGCATTCAAGATGATATCACAAGATGCCACTTACCAGATGACATCTGGGTTTATAGATGAGAATGGCGATTAGGTGTCGCAGAGCGCCCGGGCGCGCTGTAAAAGCGACTTGAATGTATGTATGCACCCGTTTTCTTGTGGTTTTCTTTGGCTTTTTTACATGTTAAACAAAGTGAAGACACCTAACCATTGGATCAAAGGGAGGTGCCCTACTCCCAAAATTTGATTCTTTTTGAGGCAGCACAACTCTTTCGTTGTTTTTTTTTCTGGTTATTTGACTTAAATTCCAATAGAAATCCACCTAGAAAGATAGACACATCCATGCAGTTCAAAGTTTAATTTTCAAAGCTCGCAGCACTGCGACTAAACGAGTTGTCTCAAAAAAGGATAGTCCATTTCCGAGATGAGTTGTGGACCACGCGAGAACACACACACAACACAGCTCATCTGATAGACTTATTCCCTTTCAGAATCAAGGCGTTCGATCGAGGATCGCATAATGAGCGGCGGCAATTAGCGGTGAGTCAAACCGGAGGAAACGGTGCTCACAAGCGAGACGAGACATGAGACAACCCCGAGCCCGCGTCGGAAGGAGGTGGAGCCGCATAATTATGGATGAGCCATCGAACCCTTCCCGACCCCTCCCCCCCCCCTCCCCCTCCCCCGCCCCGGCCCCGGCCGCGGGACCGGCGACCCTCGGGGAGGACACGAGAACACCTCACTCCGCAATCAGCGTTCACCCCTCATCAATCAAAGGTAGTTGTGATTCGCCACATGTTGCCTGCTTCCACCTTCCTCGGGTTTCGTCACTCGGCTTCCCCGCGTTGCCAGGAGTAACCAGGATCGGCAGCTTCCGTTGACTTGGGTGTCATTTGGACTTCATTTTGCAATAAGGAACTATAATTGCTGGCTCATTGCAGAAACAACATGCCAATTATTTTCCAATGCAGATAAGTGCTATGATGAATGAGTCGGATGCCAGATGATAGGTTGCCTAAGAAGGTTCTGGATTGGGTCCCCCCTGACAGAAAACGTATTGGACGCCCTGCCAAATCATGGATTGAGGGAATAAGGAATAAGGGGTTGCGATCTGCCGGAGGAGCTCTGGCAGGATCGCTATCAAAAGCAGTTGGGTGTCACAGAGCGTACAGAGGCGCTATAAGAGTGACTTAGTATTAGTATGAATGAGTCGGAAGTAGTAGTTCCTAATGGGTCAGCTGCGCTGGTCACAGAATCGTGTTTTGATGCTGATTCTTGTAGATTAGCTAAAAATAATAAGAGTTGCCCAAATCACAACTATCTATGTTCAATACTATCCGAGATATCGCTCTTTGAAAAAGTCGGTTTATAACGTCATCTAGTGCGGTAGTAACACCCTCGCTCTCTTCTATACCTTGCTTCCATCCAAGTTCCACGTTGAGTAACCAGTGCTAATGTGTGTCTTGGTGACTGATAAAACCAAGGTGGATGAAACCAAGGATGTGTAACTACCTCGGTGGATGACGTCATAAACCGAATTTTCCAAAGCACGATATCTTGGTTAATATTGAACGTAGAGAGTTGCTGTTTGAGCAGATCTTATAATTTGCAGCTCTGAAAGAATCAGGCATCAAAACAAGATTCTGCGACCAGCTCAAATGACCCACTTAGGGGTGGTTTTGGGGAGGCAGTACGAAAGACCCAAAGCTGGATCCTGAGAAGCAAGTCTCTTGAATCTCGAACACTGATGAGTGCTTAAAGGAATAATACCTGAGTAGGAAGTGGCAACAGCGCGCGATATTCAAAGGAAGCTCAGGAAGACCGGAAGGAGCTCAAGTCACAGCCCCCCCCCCCCCCCACCAAGGGCCCCCCACTCGACTATGGCCGATCAGACACGGCACGCGCCTCCCTCTTCCTCATCACATGCGGTCTAATTCGTGGAGGTGCCTTTGAATTAAACCAAAAAAGGCACAGCATGCCCTAAATTCGCCGCTCCTCTGACGTAAGGGCGTACCTTGATTCCCGCATGAGCCCCAGAAGCATGGATTTATACGTAAAACAGAGCTCACGTGAAAATTTAGACACTTCCTCACGTCAAAGGGGCGACGAAATATTCCCGATGTAATCGCAAACTCTTTGTCATACCACCATATACTTATTAGAATTTCGTCAATCGGGTTTCATTGAGTCAACTTCGCGTGTTCTTTCGGGTGATGACAGTTCGTGCCAAAATTAACTTCGAAAATCTTAAGGAGGTCAAACCGTTATAAGGCTCCAGACTGAAATGGATTGAAAAACCTTCAGTGTACTGAGGGGCATTATTGCGCTGTATTTATCGAAAAAATATGTGAGCCGCTTGCAAATTACCTGCAACATGTCAATTATTGTTCCTTTTGATTTAATTTATTCTCCCATAGTTCTTCTTAGAGTAAATTGTCAACTCTTATGTTAGTCACTTAATGTCTATGAGTAATTGTCAAAATTTCACCTTTGCATCAAACTTTGAATCTAACTCATCCAGTTTGGATATTTCTGTCGCAGAACTAACATGGTGTAAAATATTCCTTATACGTTAACATTCCTTGAATTTCCTCATTTTTGCATTAAAAATTCCCTTCTTTTTTTTTGCTGACAATTCGAAGATTTTTAGCAGAAAAACGCTTTTCACGAGACAAGGCTTAAGCGAAGTTTGAGCTCTGATGTTGGCACACTTACAATCGAATTTTCCAAAAAGCCTTTCGAAAGCTTTGACATGACAAAAAATTTAAAAGTCCGGAGAAAAAAATATCTGAATTTTCACGATTGAGTTTTCTTCGTTTCCCCCTATATCTTTTCTGGGACTCGTCATCCAGTGTCATCTTTCCGCCTTCGTGTTCCCTAAAGTTCAGTGCACAACTTCCCAGAATTCGACATTAAATCCGCGTATCTAGAACCTCCCGTAAGATCTCATTGTTTCATGAAAATTCCAACGCAACTTCTTGAGAAGCCGATTTGAGGAGGGCCGAGGAATACGACCCTTACAACAGGAATTCCACGCGGAGCATCAAGGCTGTAAACTGAATTTAATTTAAACCCAGCCGAAGCGATTTCGCGTAGCTTGACAGTCTATTGAAGTAGCTGTCATCACGTTCGGGACTGATACGGCCTCGCTAGGGAAGAACGTCCTATGAACAACCGAACGTTGCCAAATTTGCCCTGATAAAAAATGAAGTTTCTGGGAACTCACGAAATTTCCTCTATAAAAGAACCTGTCTCATTTAGGGTTTCTGGGGGGACCTGTCTCATTTTTTTACCTGTCGCCTTGGGGGTCGAATTTGAAAATACTTTGTGCCCGACTGTGCCCCCTGAAAAGCTGTCTTCTATACTGCCTCGCTAGGGAAAAAAGTCGTATGAGCATCCAGATGCTGCCAAATTTTCCCCTGTAAAACATTTATTTTTGAAGAAATTTATGAATATTTTCCCCTAAAATTTTCTGATACTTTAGATCACATTGCGAACAAAATCTCCAGAAAATATTTAAGAAAATTGTTCAAAATGTTTCCTGTAAATTAATTTTTTTATCAAAGAAAATCTGCCAACGTCTAAAGGCTCAAACGGCGATCTCCCTCAGCACGGCAGTATAGTATCAAATTGATCAATTAGTAAGGTCTTCATAAGATATTAAATGTTTGAAAAGGTTTGACCTCCATTTTTTAGCTAGGCCGGTGGTTTCACGAGTTTTTGCAAAAATGGCAGTTTCTCTGTGTTTAATGAAATATTTAAATTTGAGCACATCGCTTAAACACTTCATTTTTTGATGTTATAGATTATAATTAAATGACTTACGAAAACTCAAAATTAAAGCATGGGTTGCTTCAATTATGCACCCGCATCTAGATTTATGTTTTGGTACAAAAACGCGCACATTACGGAACGTTGCGCTCATTCTCACCAGTTCGCCTTCAATAAGGTGGTAGGCAATGTAAGTGACACAGGAGCAGTAATAGTTGCTTGCAGCAGTTTGAGTATATCGTCGGTTTCAATGGGTTATTGAAAAAAGGGCAAAGCCGCCAGATTTTCAGAAATTGAGTTTTCGATGGGATCTTTGAGGGTGGGCGCGTACCGAGCGATTTTACCATAATTACTCTTTAAACTTCGTTTTTCACATTAAAATATCTGCTTCCGTGGGAAAAAGAACGTCAGTTCTGAGCCACCACTCCCAGAGCAGGATGCTTTCTAATAGTAAGGGTACAAAGTATGATTTATTAATATTGCCATCAATCACACATGCTACTTGAATGTCATAATACCGCAATTGGACCGCGTTAAACAGAAAGGAACCAAGCCACATCAGCCATTGCCAAATTCAATCGGACAATTTAAATTTTTCCATGAAAACGGTTGTACGGATTTTTTTGAAAATTTCTATGAATTATCTCCGTAATACAAAGCAAATTCTGTAAAATTTTCAAAGGAATCCGCACAAACGTTCTCTCGTAAAAAATCAAATTTTCCTGTAAAATTTGGCAATAGCTGATGTGGCTTGGTTCCTTTCTGTTTAACGCGATCAAATTATATGACAGCGCAGAGCGGTTTAGTGGAAGATGAGCATATCCACCAAAATTTCGAAAGTTTCCATTTGTTGCCCAATTTCTCCGCTCCTGCAAGTGTGGCCGTGGTCTCTTTACAAACGTTGCGTAGAGCATTGGTTAAATATTTCGCATAGTCACATGAAGAATTGTTGACAAAATCATTTTTTTCTTTCATTTTTTCTTGTGACTTGACTTTTGGCGGCTACTCCTTCCCTCGGTTCAACGATCTCTTTATCGAATGAGATAGCAACACTCAAAATGATGATACTACGTTTCCATATACTGCTGTGTTAAGGAAGAACGCCGTATGAACCTTCAGGCGTTGCGAAATTTCCTTTGATAAAATAAAAATTTACTGGGAAAGTTGTGAGTATTTTTCTTTCAATTTTTCCGATGATTTTAACCGCACTTTAATCGGAAATAACTCATAATTTGAAGGAGGAATATGCATAAATTTCTTCAAAAATATATGTTTATCCAGGGAAATTTGACAACTGTCGAATGTACATACGACGTTTTTCGTTAGAACGGCAGTATAGCATCCTAGAGTAGCTCAATCAACTTCCACCATTGGTATCGATGTTGATGTGACGCGTGCTGCGTGCCAGGCGAAAATCACTTATCTGCATGGGATTTGAGTTAGATATACGTGGTTGTTGCTTAGCGGTGCAGTAAGCTCATGTTTATTCCCGGCTGGAATTGCCTCTTCCGCCTGTCTCGCGACTCGGCTGGAGTAAATTCAAATCAGCCCGTGGCAAACTGGCCAAGAGTCGCAGGATATGCTCATCACACCATCGTTGCCAGATAGCGCACTTTTTCCCCATTGAATCTCATGTAAAATATCCATATTTCATTGCATAACCTGGCAATTTCGCATCACACGACAGACGTCGCGTCGGGGTGCACCGTGTTGGACGGATCAGTGACACGGCACGGGGACACGTCGCGTCGGACGTAACGGATGTTACGTTTTGTTACGTAAGGACGTATTTCATTAAAGTTAACTCTCTGCTTTTTGAGGAGTTAATTTGGAGGGGTTTCTGGAAAAAGCCCACAAGTGCACTTTTTGGTGGATTTGGAGAAATTGCATGCAAATGTTTGATTGCTTCATCTGAAAGTGCTTAAAAAGCTGTTTTAAGAGTATTTTTAAAACAATTTTCTAATATGGGAAAAAGTATAAAAATAGATTTAAAAGTGAGATGATGCACCGTCTAGTGACATCATCTGGCGGCATTTCCCATTTAAACACACGTATTTTAGCAGATTAGATCATTTTTGTCATATCTTCTCCAAAAATTGTTCAATTCATGAGCCAAGGGTATCCTCGTGTTCAGTTCACTCACACTCAGTAGTTTCCACTTAAACGCGAAATTCATCAAATTTCAGACACCTGCAAATTCTCTATTGAGGTATTATTGATTACAATAAAACTAGTCTTAAAATTATGCTATGAAAAATTCACCACTAAAATCAAATTTTAATTTGTCACCATGATTGGCTGTGAGGAAGGCTGTTAGTTGTATTTTTTATTGCGTCGGCAACGTTCCTATTATAATATAGGAAAGAGGGCAGCGTGTTTAGCAAGACAGTTTAACGCGAAATAAGTCGAGTTGAGTCTTCCGGGACAAAAACTTTAAATTAAAAGGGGTTTGCAGCTGAGCTGAGCACGGCGCTAATGTTCAATTATCGGTACATTTTTAATCCCATTTAAGGTTTTCTCCGTAGAATAGTTAGCCCGGGAGTTTTTTCATCCCACCGATAAAAAATGAGTGGAGAACTCTTTCGCGTCTAGTTGAGATCGTCATCCCCGCTCCTCGGAATTTTTTATCCCGCTGAATATTCAGCGCTAGAATCAGCCGACTTAATTAAACGAAACTACGCCGCTAATTTTTTTCTCTCCTCTTTTCCCGACTCACAAATATTTAATCACTCACTCTAGGTATCTGCATATTTTATTTTTTAGTTTCGTTTCGGTTAATTTTCATTTCTCAAAGGCAAAGCGATCTCCTTGATGAGAAGTCGCTTCCGAACTCGCCGCTGCCGCCACTACCACAATTAATTTGAAAAGTCCATATTATTCAAAAGATCAGGGTGGTACCCCAATTTTACGGATAGCCCCTAACCTATTTTTGTGTGTGTAGAGAAAAAAAGATAGATGATGGAGAAGAAGAAGAAGAAGAAGAAGAAGAAGAAGAAGAAGAAAAAAAAAGAAAAAGACAAAGACAAAGAAAATGAAGATGAAGAAGAAGAAGAAGAAGAAAAATAAGAGGAGGAGGAGGAGGAAGAGGAAGAGGAAGATGAAGAATGCGAAGAAGAATAGGAAGAAGTAGAAGAAGAAGATAAAGAAGAAGAAGAACAAGAATATTGTAAATGCGGAAAAGTAGAGGAGGAATAAGAAGAAATGAAGAGTCGGGAGACGAAAAGAATATGCTTCCAGGACTTTATGTCCACCTACCTTTCGTCAATGTCCACCGCTATTTATGTCCACTAAACGTTAAATCCAGTCTTTATTAAGTACACATGATTTAATGTCCAACCATGAATATGTCCCAAATTGTCCAAATTGTGGACATGTTATGTCCACATTTTTTTCTTCTCATTTAAATGACAGGGACCATCTCAAAAATAAATGCATACTACTACTACCTTCATTCTTAGAAACATTTCATTCATGAATCAAGTCATGAAAAAGAACAGACTCTAAGAGCAGATAAAAACATATGTTCATGTGCACACTGTACGGATATGATAAGATGAAAACCAAGCGGGAGCCTGTCAGATGCAGTCAAAATTGAAAGTCCTCTTTAACTAGTTATTTCGTGCGCCTTCAAACTTGTAGGATACAGTGCAACGCCTCTGACGCGAAATAGTTGTTTAAAGCGTTGCGGCGCGGCAGGCAACCAGCGTGACACGCGCACAGGCGCCTACAAACCTAACGGGATACTACACGCGTTGCGCAATGCGTGAAGTATCCCGTTAGGTTTGTAGGCGCCTGTGCGAATTCTGCGCTGCTAACACGCCGCTCCGCTCTGTGTTAGGCTCTAATATTGAAACTTGCGGAGTCAGCGTTTTTCAACTCGTGATTTTGAAATGTTTGCACTCTCTGCATTGATTATTCCCTTTTAAACTGATGAAAAAGAAATATGTACTACTGGAAAATATAATGTGTTTTTTGTAAATATAATAGTGGTTCCGTGTCAAATTTAATGATTTCCAAAGCATTCAAATTTATTCTTTTATGTTTTGGGCCTTTACTGTGCTGCAGCGTGGTGTAAGTGCAACCAAACGCTCAAAATTGGACGTATTTGACTCAAGAAGGTCGATGTACAAATAAGTTAAAAACAAAAACTTGATTGCTTCTTAGTTTTTTTCCTCTTTTATTCATTTTTGTATAGTTTCTTTCATCACAACTACGGCTCATTGAGATTCATATCGATGCCATTGCTGGGAAAAGGTTTTACAAATATTTACCACGTTTTAAAAATTAAATGTTTTTAAAATGAAGTAATCAATTTCATTAAAAAAAGAATGTACATTTATGGCATATTTTATATCGGAAATTTCAAGGATAGAAATGAAACTAAGTATTTACCAAAGACAATTTGAAAAGATGAATCAAAAGAGGAAATTAACATTTCATTTAAAATATGAGTTACGATAACAACACCTCATTCTCCCTTCATTTTCTCATTTCGATATTGTCAACATAATTTTACACACGGACTAAAATATGACGCTTGAATTTGATTTAAGTGGAATTTTCCATTTGTGGACTTAACTTAGTGGACGTTTAAGTAATGGACTTAACAAAGGTGTGGGCTTTAGAAATGTAGACGTAAGAATATAGAAGTGTACCAAGAATATAGAAGAGGACAAATTAGAGGAGAAAAACTACAGAAAATGAGGAAGAAGAAGAAAGAAGAGGGGAAGAAAAAACTCAGAAACAATAGGAAGAGTAATCACCATGATTTGTCTGCGTAGTAACATTAAAAGCACATATATTTTTCAAATGAGCCTTTCTGCTGATTGCAGAATGTAGTCCACAATACGGATGAAGGAATTAAACCGTCTTGCCTCCACAATTTCGCCTGCGATATTTAATTAAGTCGTCTTTGCTCTAATTTGCATTTCCATCTGGCCTTGTCTCGGGAAAGTTTTCACGCCCACGTGTGACGTTGTTTCAAAACGGGTGACACGTGGGGAGTCAAGTCCCTCCCTCTGAAGCCGGGCTCTTTCAGCAGTTTCAGCAATCCAGAATGCAGCCCCCGCCCGCCCCCGCCTCGACGTCGCAGCGTAATTAAAATGCACCTGTACCTGAAACGTTTAAAAGGAATCATACAAGTCTCCAATTTCTCCCATGGTCAGTAAAAACGCCATATGAGCATTCAAATGCTGCCAAATTTCCTCTCAGAAAAGATTTAGTTTTGAAGAAAGTTCTGAATATTTTGTTTCCTTGAAATTCTCAGACTTTTTAGATCAAATTTTCGAAGAAAAGACTCTGAAAAATCGGAAAGGAAAATATTTAAAAATTTCCTGAAAACTTGCAATTTGTCGAAGGAAATCTGACAACGCCTGATGGCTCATACGGCGTTCCTCCTCAGCACGGCAGAACTCTCCGGTCTCCGCCCTCTCACGGAAAGGGAATTAATCTTGGAGACACTCAGGATTCAGGACTCACGCCAAAATCCCAGCTCCACTTATTGTAAAGAGTATTACATTTTCTTTTTTCAAGAAGGAACATGTTACGGTAAATGCACATACTGCGTTTTTATTACAGCGGACATTTTTTTGGCTCGTGGGTGCCTGAAATTATTACGAAAGAGTAGTTTCACTCAACCTAGAGGTCCGCGTAAAATGGTAAAATAAAGTAGTTTTCGGGGGTCTTTTTCAAAAAAAAAAAAAAAAAAAAAAAATAATAATAATAAAATCCTGGCTACGTACCTGGCTCTAAGTGCATTGAGCCAAAGTATACGTGAATGCCTTTCCTATCACATAGTTTGTTGCAAAATATACGGACCAAAGACTAGAGAAGACTGTATTGTGACGCTGAGGAAGCCGTGATATAAACAAATGAAGGAGAGAGTCACCTTTCAAGGAGAAATAAATCTGCATCAACGATTTGACAATGGTGGTTCAAACGCGGGGATGCAAGGGGTAGTCGGGACCCAGACTGGCACGACGAATAAATCAAGGAGCAAGTTGGCTCCTCAGCCAGAATAATGCCAGATTTCATCGTTAAATCCATTATTTTACCGATATTATGATAATAAAATTCGGTGGATTTGACATCTCAGCCGTGGAGACACTCGGGTCGGCTCTAATGGCTTTATCCATTTCTTTCTGCAAACAACGCAGCTTTGCCTACAATCTTCAAATTAGGCAACCAACTAATCATCACCATCACCGACGGGACACATCGCTCCGCACCCTGACAGCGTTGCCAAATAATGAGTAGGAAGAGAAATGAGAGAGTGTGGAATAGTGGCATCATCGTAAAATTGTACAGCTACTTAAAGCACAACAATAAAATTGCTTTCTTTCGCAAAGCTTACATGAACGACGTGTGAGCTCACCTTCAAGTCAGTGTAGGCAACACGAGCTCCAACGTGGTCACATAGTGGTATCGTTTTGAATTGGCAAGCTCGATTGGGACACACCCGAATAATAGCTTGTTGCCAAAAGGGGAGAGATTTTTAACGTCATATAAGTTCGCCTGCAATCTGGAGTGTAGGCAGCACGAGCTCCTATGTGGTCGTATAGTTGTATCACCCCCCTTGGTCAGACTATCTCTATTGGCGAATCTTTGCAGACACGCGAGAGATAAGAAGACGGAAAGAGATGAAGGAACAGGAAAAATGGAAGGAAAAAAGAGAGGGCATAGGAAAAGAAGATGAAGGAAAATGATAAAAAGCATAAGAAGAAGAGAATTTAGTCGGCCTGGTTTCGTTTATGGTTTCATTTAACGATTATTATTTCATTAGTGATACAACAAAATTTTTTAGATTTTTTTATACAATTCATAACGGTGAGATTTACATAATTTTAACTGACAATTTGCAATAGCGTTTGAGTAAATAAGTATATCGTAAAACGAAACTTTGTAACGCTGCAATGCAATTAAGTTATGCTGTCACTCCTTCATTCGTGATGAATCATGAACTTCAAATTTTCAGAACTTCGTTTAGGATTAACATTTTTGGGAGTTTTCCGAGCAATTAATTTCGTAAAAATTTTCGTTTAGGATAGGGTTAGCAATGGCTCAATTTTATAATTTTTGTGCAAAGATCCCATTCCTCTCGAATGGATGCATATGAGAATATTATCACTAGGCAAATTCTTTAGAAGAGCTTCGTCTCATTTATATAAATCCTTGGTTTCCACCTTAACCTGGCAGATGCTTGGTTCTTATTCCAACTACCCTTCTCTCCATCTCATTGGCAACTTTCCCTGAGACTAGTTTTCTTGACTCCTCGTCGCTAATTACACTTTTAATTTATGCGCCCTTTTCCCCTCGTTAGAAATTTGCAGAGCAATTCCTGTCACGGGGAATGTTCCGTCATTGTAGCCAGGAACAAGCGAGATCCCTTCAAGTAGGGAAATCATTTCATTGTCCCTGGGTTTTTTGTTCCGTTCGTTTTTTCCAAGCTGAGTTCCCTGAGGGAAAAGTCAACTTTGAGAAGAAACTGCCACGCCTCCTGTTTAATTTTTTCTTCCCTCGTTTAAATATGGATGGGGAGGAGTTCTCGAAGAAACGGTGAAACATCGATTATTAGGTGACGAGATAGGAGTCGTCGGATTATAATACGTGTTTTCGCGACTTCAAACTTGCACAACATGAAAAGAGCAATGTATCGGCCTCAACTCTAAGCGCTTTTTCTGAGCTTTGGAGTTTGGTTTGGAAACAACTAGTGGCACTGCGTCGTGTTCCTCACGAGATTTAACATACAAAAAATGATAAGAGATATGAGAATGATGAGAAAGATGATGATGATGATGATGATGATGATAGATGTCGGGTCTTGATTTTCTACGGTGAGAGGGACTGGGAATATCGCGGATAATCCGGAGTTAGACTATTTAGCCAAGTGATCGTGGACACTGGACACTGTACTTTGAAAGAATCTATTCAAACACTTGTCAAGAATAAGACAGAAATTGAATTAATACAAAGTTAAAAATGAATATATTTTACATTAAAAGAGGTTATTTTGGCATCCGAAAATTACCGAAAGACATTTTTGCAGAGGGTTGCGCCATAGTATTGCGACATTTTTTGGCTACAATCTTTTCTATACGTTTGCAGGGAGTTTTACTTAAAGTTGAATAGATTATCCCTTGAATTTTCTTCCATTCATAAAAGAGGCTGCACTGAAAAAAAATTAGATAATAATCGAGAGGCACATAATCCAAAGGCGGATAGTAGAAGGTCGGATAATCGAGACTTTACTGTACTTTTTTTCATAGAGCTTCTGCATTTCTATATGCTCTTTAATTAAAACTTATTAATTTTATTTAGATATGAATTTTAAATTTAATTGATTTGTTTTTAGTATTCGACGTCCAAAAATGGAATTACTAATTATTCGCATATACATACTTATGATCGCAAAGCCCTTCGGCATGCAAGAGCTCCATTGTTAGCTAAAAATCCGTCCCCAGAGGAAATCGTTTTTTCAATAAGCAACTCGTCTCACTTAAAGAGCCCGAATAAAAGTTGGGAAACAATGTCGCGACTCACCGCGACGGATTAAAGCGAGCCGGGCGAATTTATTGAATTTGCCAGGGAGGACGTGACGTGTAAAAAGTGCGCCAAAGCATTAACTAAAAGCCACAGTCGTCCGATAACTTTTTCCGCCAACTTGAGTCAAAGTTCAACAACTGAATAATACATATTCGTGATAAAACTTGCGCGGCCGACTCCTCCGCCTTGGGGTCTGAAAACGCTAGTTCCTTTGCGATATATCGATCGATCTGTCATTGAAACCTGTGAAAAAGAATCGATAAACATGGTATATTTTAGTAATCGATTCTTGACCATAGCTTCAAATGGGGAAATATCGATAATCGATGATTCAGGCTTTGGTAGTGGTTGAAACGGAGCTCGCTGAAATTATAGTCGCCCGAGTTTGTTTTTCCGCCAAGTTTTTGACGGCTTCTTGGGAGTTTATCCTGCTTGATACCGGCGGCGAAATGACGATTCCAACGGCTCCGATTGGCGCTAATTGCTCCTCGTGCAAAGTTCAAAGCTCCCGTTCACGGCTTTTGCACGGAATTTTTCCCTTCGAACTTTGACGCCGAGCTGGGCGGTTTTGAATCCGCAGCCGTCCGAAAGGGGCTCCGGGTGTTCCGGTTTTACTCTGCCGTTCGCAGCGAAAATTCCGCGACTCCATTCCGGAATTTTAATTTGCGGATTTTCTCTGAAAAAATGCTTTACACCGTTGAATATTTCGGAGTGAGCTCTAGGGTGCGTTTCACTCCGGAGCTTAATTTGCCCCCAAATGACCAGCAAATGACTTACAGTGGAGTGAAATCCGCTATCCGTAAGAACGGAGATATTTCAGCAAAAAAGTTGATTCCACTTGCCGGGAGGGTGAGCTCATCCCGCAAAAAAGGAAATTTTGCCCCACATTCGTATCAATCCGGTTGTTCGAGAGCAATTACCCGGAATAGAATATATACTGTCCGGATTTTACAATAATTCCGGTTTTATTCTGTCGTGCAGTAAATATTCTGTAGCTCCATTCCGGATTTTTATACTTCTCTGCCGAAATGCATTACACTGCTGAATTTGCGCAAGGTGGCATTTCAATGCGCCCTACTTATTTTGTTTCCAAAATTGGGTAAGTGAGGAGCGTGGGGTGACAAGAGATTCTATGCTTTTGGGAACCTCAATGAAGGTTCCTCCAACGCTATACACTGACTGAGAGTAATTTTACACCTTTCCCTGGTGTTTTGGTGGTGTGATTTTGAGAAGATGAAAGGGTAATACAGAGCTAAAAAGTAAACCACACAATAATTCACATGATTACACGAAGTGCACACATGTACACCTGGAAGTAGGGCAGGGAAGACTGAGAAAGACTGGAAGGCTGAGATTAGTTCCACTGAGAGAACCCTTCACTCAGCTCTGCGTGATGATGATTTGACACACGTTGACACAGAAAGTTGCAAACATCTGCCTCATCTGAATTTCCATTTTTGTCACAACTGAGTAAAAAATACTAAATTGAATGCATTTATCAACATTTGTGTCCCCAAAAAATCCCCGTCTTGAATCTTATTTTTAAAAAAAATTAATCAGGAGAAATTTGGCAATATTCGAATGTGCATACGACGTGTTCTCTTATACTGCCGTGCTAAGGATGAGCGCCGTATAAGCTTCCAGACGTTACCAAATTTTCTTTTATTAAATACGGATTTGCAGGGAAACTTATGAACTTTTTTTCTTCGAAGTTTTCAGAGAATTTCATTCGAGATCAGATCTTAAATACTTGAAATATTAAAAGGAAATATTCATAACTCTCCTCAAAAATGAGCATTGTATCGCAGAAATTTGGTAACTTTCAACTATTCATACGGCGTTTTTCCTTACACTGAAAAAAAGATTGGTAGAATTTACCATTCATTCACGCTGTATTTCACACAGCGTCAATTCAGAGTCAATTCTGCCAGAAGATAGGTACTGGTACAGGTAACCATTCCTCTAGCAGAATCGACTTTGAATTCACGTTGTGTGAAATACAGCGTAAAGAATGGTAAAACCAATCTTTTTTTTCAGTGTAGGATGGTAGTATAGAGTGGCAGTGCTTCGGTTAGATTCGTCCACTTGGAAGTCCTGAACTTTGCCGGGATCAAAGTTGGCAGCGCTGGTTGGCGACCTCTTATTCTTTCACGCAGCATTTTAAGCTGCTCCATCATCGAAAAGAGAGGAAAAAAACGGAAACCAGGAACACAACGTCTTCAAGCCCCGTCTCCGCCTTTGCACCCCCCGACCCTCCCCCTCCCCGCTCACTTCCTTTCGCGGAGCGGATCCGGATAATGATCCGTTCATTGCCGACACATCTCAACCCTTTACCTATTGTTCGGGCTCCCACACCTAAATAACGCACGCCGCCGCGTTAAGCTACAACAACCTAAGAACTTTTTGACGCTGTCAAATTCCCCTCCTTGTAACACGAATTTTCTCTCAAAAATTAACAATTTTACGCCTGAAAATTTTGTGGAATTTTATTCCCTAATTTTTCCGGAGTATGTGACAATTTCGAAGAAACATAGGTGTATCTTCTCCGGAAAATAATTATTTTATCGGGGGAAATCTGGCAACCTCCAAATGTTAATACGCTGTTTTTTTCTCAACACGGCGCTCGGTTCCGGACTACGCTCTGTTCTGAATGCTCCGCTTTCTGTTAACACAAATAAGAATGCCTCCACCTCGCGTCCTTGGGGAAAAATTGTCGGCCTCCCAACAAAAATACGTAACTACGTTTCGCGATGAGCCCTGACGTCCATATAACACAATGCTTTCCCGGGCTCCGTCTCAAAGTTTAGTTAAGTCTTTATGTCAGCCGATCGAGGAAATATGCAAAGCGCTGCGGTGCTGCGGTGCTGGGCTCTAAGAGGCGGATCGCATGCAGTAGAAGATGTTGAAAAGTTTTTGGTAATTTCGGTTGCGTTTTATTTATTAACCGGAGACTATGCCTTCCTTACTCCTTCTAATTGACGCACGTCACGTGCCTTTAGAGGCTCGTAAGCTGGACTAAATTTTGCAATAAGGAACCACTAATCCTCACTCATTTTAGGAGCAACACATCTGCCATTAGCCTTCGTATGTAGATGTGCTTGCGTAGATTTTACTAACATACATATTTGCTTGTGTGGATCTGACTAAAACAGCGATTGTGATTCATCAATTCAATATGTAGTCCTTGGACGAGACGTGACTCTTTTTTCGGCCGATCATATGCTCAATTGTCAAAATTTAACGAAACACAATGGGATTTTGATAAAAATTAGAGAGAGATTCATAAATTATGACAGTGTATGCAGGTTTAACAAATCAATCAAAACTTAACCGTCAATGAAAATTGTATTAGTATTTTATGCATTATTTGTACAAATAGATTGCTGAATGATGTCAATTTACTTACAGCCAACATGTTCATCAATATTTAAAACCGTGCGTACCTGTAACAGACAAAGTAAATTTGTAAGTTAACACTGAAAGATCATTCTTTTGAATTAATATTAATAATATAGAACAAATGCCACAGTTTCCGAAAACATTTAGTCTGCTTTTGGCATCACTAATTTGTTTCACGTAGGGCCTAAGTTTTCGGAGCTTTTAAAATGGTTAAAGACAAAACCAGTGACAGTGGTCTGTAAACTCACAAAATTTCTACATTTTTAGAATGCCAGGTCGAAAATTTGCGACGCAAGTCGGAACTTCGTTACCGTAAGAATTTGGAAATGAACCTGGTGGATAATTTGTAGGGTCTGAATTATGATGAATTCCAATAAATTACAAACACTACTGAGTACACGGAGCATGAAAATGTCCTCAGTTTCTAAATTGAACAATTAGTGGAGTAAGTATCACGGAATGATCTAATCTGCCAAGCGGCATGCGTTTAAATGGGATATTCCACACTATGCCGTCATAAGGCGGTAAGTTTTTTTACTTTTAAATGTATTTTCCTCCAATTTTCCATGTCATACAAAAATAAAATAAAAAACCATTTAATGCTCAATTCATCAAACATTTCTTTTTATATCAAGAAGAGTTCCCCATCTACGATATCCATTGTCAATGTCGGGGGGTTGTATTGGGTGGAGGGTTGTATTGTATTGTATTTGGAATACCACTATTATATTTACAAAAAAACATATTATAATTTCCAGCAGTACATATTTCTTTTTCATCAGTTTAAAAGGGAATAATCAATGCAGAGAGTGCAAACATTTCAAAATCATGAGTTGAAAAACGCTGACTCCGCGAGTTTAAATAATGGAGCCTAACACAGAGCGGAGCGGCGTGTTAGCAGCGCAGAACGCGCACGGACGCCTACAAACCTAACGGGATACTTCACGCATTGCGCAACGCGTAAAGTATCCCGTTAGGTTTGTAGGCGCCTATGCGCGTGTCACGCTGGTTGCCTGCCGCGCCGCAACGCTTTAAGCAACTATTTCGCGTCAGAGGCGTTGCACAGTATCCTACAAGATTGAAGGCGCACGAAATAACTAGTTAAAAAGGACTTTCAATTTCGACTGCATCTGTTACTGAAAAATGTTTAATTTGGCATTGGAGCGTTTCCTAGGCTCCCGCTTTGGTTTTCATCTTATCATATCCGTACAGTTCACACATGAACATATGTTTTTATCTGCTCTTAGAGTCGTTCTTTTTCATGACTTGATTCATGAATGAAGTGTTTTTAAGAATGAAGGTAGTAGTAGTAGTATGCATTTATTTTTGAGGTGGTTCCTGTCATTCAAATGAGAAGAAAAAAATGTGGACATAACATGTCCACAATTTGGACAATTTTGGACATATTCATGGTTGGACATTAAATCATGTGGACTTAATAAAGACTGGACTTAACGTTTAGTGGACATAAATGGCGGTGGACATTTATTTAATGGACGAAAGGTAGGTGGACATAAAGTCCTGGAAGCAGGTGGAGAGGGTGGGCACCTTCCTTCAAATTCTGAGAATTATTTTTATATTATACACATCATATTTTTGAAAAATAATGTCGGTAAAAACAATTGAATATTGCGTTCTAGGGGTACCAACTTTCAAACCTTTTTCCTTCGGAGGAATCCTTTGTCTAGGACAACCCCTACCAGACCCCCTTCAAATAACGTCCCCTTCCCCCTCAAAGTTTCAGCCCACGTGCCACCATTACTATTGTTCGTTCTAGGCGTGGCCGAAGCAGAGACATCGGCAGAACATACCAACTTTAACATGATTAGTCACGGGTTAAGGTATACGAGGGCAATTATTGAAAGTCGTGGAGTCTTGTTGGTGAAATTTTTGAGCTGGGCCAACGGCAGAATGAAAAGACGAAAATAGAAACTGACCCAGTTCGCCGTCGTGCGATTTTGGCGTCAACGTGAATGCGGGTCCGACTGATAAATTTTGCGCGGGCGCTGAAAATAAACGCCACTGTTGCGTGGCAAACACTCCAGCCGGTGAGTTCCTTGAACCGGTGTCCGTTGCATCAGAGAAATTGTCGCCCTTCTGGCGTAAAGGTGTATCTCAATTTCCACGTGAGCTTTGTTTTACATATACATCCATACTCTCTAGGGCTCATGCGGAAATCAAGATACGCCTATACGTACTGCCGCGCTAAGAAAGAACGCCGTATGAGCCTTTAGACATTGCCAAATTTACTTAGACAAACATTGAATTTATTGGGAAAATTGGGAGTATTTTTTTCGGGAATAATACTGGGAAATTCGTCAGAAATACATGTTTGGTCAACGGACATTTGGCAACTCTCGAATGATCATACGGCGTTCTTCCTTAGCACGGCAGCGTGGAGGAGCGACGATTTAGCATAGGGAGAAAAGTATGAAACCTCCTATCGCGTTTTATCGTAGAGCCGTTAGATCGCTACCTGAAAATTTAGGACAGCCTTTAGACGTACAATGGGCAGCGTTTAGCAGACGAAATAAATGGAGCATTTTGAAATGATAAGTTATGTCAATCAGCTGCAACTAGGTTGAAGGCATTTTTGAGTTTATTTGGGAACACATCCTTTCTCGCAAACTATAATCAGGAAGAAAGCAAAAAAGTTCGAAATTTTAATTTCCGTAATTATTGCTAATTTTTATGCATTTTCACTCATGACTGTCATCATTATGAAAGAACTGTTGTGGCCCAGCTTATAAGGAACTGAAATTGTGAAGTAGGAGGGGGAATTCTTGGGAAACTTGATCGAGCAAAAAAGTCTTATTTTGATCCCAACAGTCGGTTCTGAAAATATTTGCGTTTGACTTTGGGACATCTTGTGTACGTAGATTTACATTTTCATCGATACAGCATTGAGGAAAGATATGAGAGGCGCCTAGGATCAGAATTTAAAATCACCATTGCGCTGTCTAAAAATTTGGCAATCACTAATTTATTATTATAAAAAGTGAGGTTCTGTTTGCGTGGTTTCCCAAGAATTTTCCACGAACTAGCAAGAAAATTATGGTAGTGTTATATGCACGAAGTATTATTGATTTCTTCTTTTTAAAAATTGAACCATCAGTAATTCAGCAATTCATAAATTTTTAAACATGGAATGGATATTGCAGCTTCTGATCAGTGGCGATTCCCGAAAGATGGCAACACTGCTTTTCCTCCATTTAAATATATGTAAAACAATCGATCCTCGGTGAGGCCGCTTGCCTCACCTAAAATCGATATTTTCAATGGGTTTAAATGGAGGAAAAACAAAATTGCCAACTTGTAAAATCCACTGCTTCTAATTCTCGACGCTTCCTGTCTTTGTCACCGTTCGGATACTTTCCGATATAACGGAGAATCCCCAAGACGTCACGACATGAGAGCGACAATAATCGGTCTTCAGATCGGATACGACATTCCTTGAAGAATCAGGGACACAGACAGGGATCCCGGTGTTGGCGCTGTCCCATTTCCAGCGCGGATCCGGACGGAATCGAGGTAGGAAAATTGACAGCCAATGTTCCAGAGGGATAATGTGAGGGACTCGACGCGCTGCAGACACGGGGAGTCATGAACAAGCTCCATTGGCAGGTTCTCAAACTTGGCGTCCGTCACTGTCAGATCGGAGGGGAAGCTCCGAGAAATTATGGTTTTCGTCGGGGTGAAAGCCTGGCAGGACTCGGAGGTTGGCAACCCTGGGGCCAAAGACACGCGGCACATGTGCGCGAGCTTTAGAATCTTAAGCGCACCGGCGCCAGGTATGCTGTTTTTCCGGATTGGTCATCTCTTCGTTTCTCGGACGAAGGATCGTAAGTCCAATCGAAGGCGACAAAAGTGACCCAAATAATTCAATTTATTATAAACATGTACCAGCACAATTTTTGTCCGAAATAATTGTTATCATTTTACATAAGATAAATCAGCGAAAAATTCAGTTAGAAATGCCCCAGATTTTCCTGGTAAAATGCGACTAGTGAGGGAAAATTTGGCAACATTGAAGTGAAGTTATGCCCTTTCGTGAAGGAAATGACAATTTAAGCTAACTAATCCAAGGCGATGCCTTCTCTCCACGGGACGTTTTCATGAGATATTGGGACGAATATTGACCAACTCAATATTAATCGCAGCACCAGCTGCAGCAAACGCTGTAGATAAGTGTTCGCCTTAAAGTCAGCGAGTATGCAATTTGTGCTATTTGGATGTTGAAATAGTTGTATCATGCGTCTGAATGTCAGTGATGGGAACGGAGTTCGCCTTAATTCTAGTGGTTCTGCAATTTGACCTGTTTGGACGTTAAAATAGTTGTATCACGAATCTCGGAGTCGAACTCAAGACTCTCCTTCCTCTTTAATTTCATTTTCCAGACAGTTTGAGCTGCCTCGGCGACGAAATGATTTTATGGTAGACTCCCGATAATCCGAACCGGTTCAATCCCAATTAGTTCGAATAATCAGTAGTCTAGATACTGTACGGGGCTGCAAAGTTCTGATTTGAAGCGTCATTCTGTGTTCGCCTCATTTTTTAGCGAGGTAAGATAAACGCTCAACAAGAAACAGGTCAAAAGATATTAGAGGGTAGTAGATTATACTATATCAATAGAGCAGAATGTCTTTAATTTCATCCCATTTGTTTTCAAACTACGACTTGTTGCGTTTCTGTGAAACTCAGTCCAGGTGACTGTTTCGCTTACTCCATCCATACGGTTTTTCCTACACTCTTCCAGACTTGAAGGAAATTGAAAATACGAACCATATCCCTCCCTGAGGGTCTCTCCCCCCACCTGGCAGCATAGCTTTCACTGTTGCCAGATTGTGCCAAAATTCAGCACTTTTCCCAATTTAATCCAATGTAAAGTTCAAACTCTTTAAAAAACAACCCGACCTGACAACTTTGAGGCGACGCGACGTTCGTATTGACTCTACACACATTTCGTTGATCTTCAGTTCGTGCATGCCGGGCTAATATGATTCAAACGATAATACTTCACGCGGGGTAGGTTCTCTAGGAGCCAGATCCTCGCCTTGCTCTCTACAGACAGTTGGCGCAGTGCATTATGGTTACGAATTGGGGGAGGAATTGGCACTGCATTCCTCGCAGTTGCTTCTCCGTCCGATAAAATCGTGTATTCTACACTCTGTGTCCTTCGATTCGGCGCTAACTTGACAGTAGCGTGTGAGGATGTGGGTGCAATCTGTTTCGGGGTCTGCTGCGAAAATATTATACTTCACGAGCGCAAATATTTCCGCTGTCAGCTCTGTTGCCATTTAGCAGTATGCAAAAATGGCAAAATTTCGGCAATGGAGATAGTATTCAAATGGACAGACAAAGAGGACATAGCTGCATGGAACGATCCCATTGGTGATAGCGAGTGCTTACAATAGACAAAGAATGTAAATAAAACTAACTAACGTCCTTTTCTAGGAAAAGTCGAAGCAAGTCGGCTCATAGATGGTACAAACAATAAAAAAGATTATAAGTTTGGAAGTTTTTCGTCATCTTTGATCCACTCATTTCCGAATTCTTCAGTTCCCTTTCTAATTTTGTTCACTCCCTGATGTATCCCTGATTCCCTGGAGTCCCTGGTACGTTCCAGTTCATGATCTTACAGTCGGTAAAAATGTAATCTTTTTCACTGTTTGTGTCACGCCAATGGCCTAAAATACAGATGCCAATCAGAAATAATTCCTTACGTATTAAATCCAATTGAACTACATTTTACAGTAAGGAACTGCCATTTCCAGCTCATCTATACAAGTACCTATCTACACGCGAAAACAAATAGCACTTACATAGTCTCAAAAATTAGTCAGGAATACTAGTACCTTATTGCAAAAAGTGGTCCAATTGTGAGTAAACATGGACTCCGGGAAAATCTTCTGAGACGGAACCCTCATTGGAAAAAAAACACATTGGATCTAGAGTCCAGACTCTTAAAAACATCGACAAGAAAAAAATAATCTTGTTTCAATCAGATTTAAGCTTAAATTAAGAATCTAGCCTCATTATTCGAGCGGATTTCCTTTTGATTTAAGCTAAAATCTGATTGAATCAAGAGTCCTTTTTCAAGTCAATGTTTTCAAGAGTCTGGACTCTAGATCCAGAGTGTTTTTTTCCAGTGCTCTTCTGCACAAGCTAAATATAAAAAATATTAGGAATGGTCGGGGATCTGTGTTTGGATCACCAATTACCAATGACAAATAGGAGCTAGTCATATTAATAGGGCACCATGCCATATGCGGGGTGAACAGTGAGGGGACGGAGGGAAGGGTCACGAGGTCTGAATGAGACGTTAAATCGGGTGAAACGCGCGCTAAGTAGGACTTAAGGACTTTCCAAGACGAGGGGGAGGCCAAGACGCGCCTTGAAAAAATATTTAGAGATAAACGCGACAAAGTTAGCTCTTGGCAGACGATGATATCTATAAATATAATTTGATTGCTGCGTCCTCCCGGTTGGCAGTTTGATGGTGCACAATACACGCATACGCATGAAAGTAAATCAGACGCCCGGGAAAATATGGGGGCGTAACTGCTTCCTGAGTTGAGCCTTATTCACCATTTAACTTTACTCTTTTTAGGGCTCAATGAAAATGCAAATACGGATTTTTTTTTTGGAGGAGCGACGATACAGCCTCGGCGACTGGAGGGCAAAGTCGTGGGGAATCTCTGTCATGCCATAGAGAAAAATGCCGTATGAAAATTTTGATGTTGCCGAATTGCTTCCGGAAAAAACGCATTTGCGAGGAAAGTTCAACGTTTTATAGCTTGAAATTTAAAACTAATTTACCGCGGGTTTTGATTTAGTACATCTGAAAATTTCAAGGAATAATTATTTTAAACTTTTTCAAAAATTAATATTTTATTGAGCAAAAATTTGAAAACCTCCTAATTTTGTGCGACTTTCCTCCTCAGCGGGGTTGATACATAGATTCGTTCCATTGGATACATATTTCTATTACTGTTTTTTTTCTGCTTTTCATTCTCTTCTTCAATTCATTTCTCCGCAATAAAATTCATGCTTGACGCCCATTTAAATGCGACTGAGATATCCGTATCGCTGGAGGGAGGGTAATGCGAGAAATATGAGCTGATGAATGCGGAAGCGGTAACACCATACTGGAGCGTTTCAATATTTCCGCAAACAAATTTCAGTTCTGACTGCTATAATGCGGCGACCGCGGCCGATATGTGATTCTGCTTTTCCATTTCCGGTTGACCCTAAGTTCTGTACGTCCGCAGTTAAGAAACTTGGTGCAGCACCTTTGAGGATGAAGGTTCATTGGATACCGGGTAGCTCTGGATGGGTGGTCACATAAAGATCCGAACAGATAACGTAGGACCGTCCCATGGCGGTGCTCTGCGTTCCATCTAGCCTACGATTTCGGATCTTCATATCAACGGGGGTCCTCCAATTGCCTCCCCCGGGTCCCCTCCAGGACCAATTCCCTTCCGCAACCAGGGCCACACCATGCGTAAGTCAATTTTAGGTTCGCCATCAAGTTTGTCACTTATGCAACAAATTCACAACTCCATGAGCTTTGATTAAACCTATACACGATGTTGTTGACCTATTGGTAGGTATCATCCATTTAACGTTCGCCTTCAATTTTGCCGCTTAGGCAACATACTTACAGAGGAGCTCGAATAGTTATCTGTACGAAAAACACTTTATTTATATCACCAGATATAGGAAAGTCGAAATTACAGGCCGTAATTTCATGGTTCAATTGCAACATTTTCTGATTTTCAATGACTTTCCACGGTTCAGACCATTTTCAGTACCAATATGAATTTCTTTACAACATTTTAAATCGTAATTAATGCAAATTGGGATTTTAGAAGTTTTTAGGAAAATAAAAATTGAAAGATAAGATTTCATAGTTCAATGATATTGCCTGACTTGTTGCTGACTTTTCACTCTGACGAAAAATCTGAGAGCAGTGAGAATGTGACTTTTCGAGTGATTGCCGACCAATCTCTCCTGACAATCGCGCGCTAAAATTCATGAACTTGCGGCCCTCGTGCCACCAATTTGACGTATTTATGCCTAAAGGAACTATATTGCACGTAAACCCTATGCATATAGTTTCTTTTAGCATAAATACGTCCACTTGGGGGAGCCGAATGAGACATTCTGATCTTCGATTGGAGGCAAACGCACCGTGAAATTTCCTCCCTGGACCTGGCGCACGGTAGAAAAATTCTGCAGGAATACGTAAAAAATGGTGTGAAACTTCAAGAGCTTAAATCTTTGTTAAAACAAAACGCAGAAGTTTGAAAGTTGTTCCGTTGATCTCCTCGAGAGATTTCCCTTCAACGGCACCTCTTAAAATTGTCAGTAGGACAAAATCAACCCCAAAATGTGTAGCTTTAGTAGGAAATTGCATTTCCCATCTCTCCCGATACCTTGTTCCTTGTGCGCCAGCGGGTCTGTTAGGGTCATAAAATCAAAGAGGTGTGTCGGGCATCCAATATTCACGAGCCTTGACACGCTGATCGCCCCTGTTCGTTATCAATGGCACCATCAACTATCGATATCGTTCCATATGACCCACGGTATAGAATCGACTTTTGAGATGAACCTTGATTCTTTTCCGTGGGTTTCAATGACATATCGATCGATTCATCGCAAAGTTCGCTACGCTTCTGTTCGTTATGGACCTCCGCGCCGCCTTCTGTCTTACGTTCGCATGAATTGCGCGCCAGGAAATCCCTGATGCGGCTGCAAGTTCCGGAATGAGGGCTTGAATCACTTCGGGAAAGGGCCGTTTCCAATAAGACTGTTGCGCCCGTTTCATATTTTGTGCCCTCGGCATTACGTTTTACGAGCGTGATGTAAATCCCAATTCCATATGAAACTCAAGCCAGTTGGACAGCGTTTGGCGGGGGAGGGGGAGGTGGTAAACTTCCGATGGAAAAGAGAGTAAAATTGTGCGGAATCCATTTTTCACACGGGATTTAGCTCCCTAGAATCAGCAATTGGACTCATTTGGATAAATAAATAAATAAATAAATAAATAAAAACTATATCCATTGTGCCGTTAGCTATGTCATGCATGTATTCTAATGCATCTCAGGGCTCATGTCAAATGGATACATTATGGTTCTTTATTTTGATATAAATACGTTAAATTTTACGTTGCCTAATTTCCTTTCATCGCTCATTTCTTTTAAAAGAGGAATATTACAAAGAACATCAGAACCCAAATTTAAACCCCAAAATAATGCCTGAATTCCAATTATTCCAACATTTAAGTTAATGTGGTAGCGTACTTTACTATGTTATACATCCAACTGGCTGCAGACAAGTGACACAATTTCTGTGTGAGGAAGAACAATGTATGAACATTCAGAACTTGCCAACTTTCTCCCAGTAAAGCATTTAGTTTTGAGGAAAGTTATGCTTATTTTTCCTTGAAATTCTCAGAACTACTACATTAAACTGTGCAGAATATTTTTTGAAAAAAAAAATTAAATAGTTTTTCAGAAAATTCTTATGAAATAAGAGGAAATTTAGCAACGCTAAAAGTTCACACGACGTTTTTCCTAGGGTAAGAAAAATAATATTTTAGGATCCTTCGCTTTGCCTTCCGCGCTCGATCAAAACACTGGTTGAACTCGCAGCATCGGAGCTCCTCCGGCATCCGAACTGGTCAATTTTAAAACCTAACATGCTTTCTTTCCGATGAGCCTCAAGGTCCGTGAGAATGCGTATATTCTAGAGCTCATTAAAGAATGAACTTGTGCGGTTTTACGACACACGGATTGATCCATAAACCAGTATTAATTCGGAGAGCCGCATCCTAAATGCCCGATGGAGGGCGCAAAGTCGGGCGACGGGAGTTAAAAGGTGACATAAATAAGAATTAATTCAAAATCTTTTCGGCTCTCACGGGGTGACAGCGGCGGTGGCACGACGGTACGACACGGCTCAAAACGATGAAAAGACGAGGGGTATCGGCCGCGACGCCCACAAAGCTGTGACGATCGAGGATGTCGGGATCCACGGGTTGGTCCCGTCCGGACCGTATTCGAGGTCCTTTTGGACCGAGTTGAGCAGAAAGAAACCAAGCCACATCAGTCATTGTCGAAGTTAATTGGAAATTTTAATTTTTTGCTTGCGTATTTTTTTTTCAAATTTAAGTGAATTTTCTGCATACACTGGAAAAAACACATTGGATCTAGAGTGCAGACTCTTAAAAACATCGACACGAAAAAATACTCATGATTCGATCAGATTTAAGCTTAAATAAAAAACCAAGCCTCTTAATTTGAGCGGATTTTGTTTTGATTCGAGAAAAAATCCGATTGAATCAAGAGTATTTTTTCTTGTCAATATTTTCAAAAGTCTAGATTCTAGATCCAATGTGTTTTTTTTTTCCAGTGTAGCATGAAGCAAATTCCTCAACAATCTAAAAAAAATCCGCAAAAAAAAAATTTCTTTTAGAAAGTTAGGCTGGTCAGTTAAGTTTGGCAATAGCTGATCTGGCTTGGTTCCTACTTGCTAAAGATGGTCCATTTTTTAGTTACTTTGTGCGAGTTTCTGGGAGCCAAAAGTTACAAAACTATTTAGTCCTGAATACGTCGCAGGCCAGTAGTCGAAGTAGGATTTTTTTTCCAGGACAATTGCCAACGATTAAAAATTATATGTAAAAAAACTCAATCGGACTGATATCCCCTAATTCAAATATCTGATTATATTGACTGAGTACGAAATTGTACTGAGATTTATCACGGTAACAATAGTCATTTGGGTGCTATTTTTGAACAACTTTTGCAGTGAGTTATATTTTGCCCCTTCTAGAACACTTGGGAAAGAGGCAAAGCTGAGAAATGCATGCATGCAATTTACTTTCAACACAATGTGGTTCCAAATCCTACGTATCGTGTTTCCTAACTTTCGCTGTTGGTATGTACATCAATCGCAGGGCACCTATTGTTTTGCGTGTCCATCTGTCCAGTAGGTAACGTGCATTTTGATGTACATATTTTAAACGCTACACCTTGTGAGAGATGCAAATTCCATCCATTTATCCGCGATATTTCACACATTGTTTCGTAACTTTCTGATTCCACTAGCAGCGAGGAAGTAGGTGTCATAAAAGTTCCACTCATATAGGATTACTCGTAGAGTCGAAAGCGAAAGTGCCGATTGGACGAGTTTTTCTTCATTTCATCAAAAAAGGCACTGATTAATGTAATTTTTTTTTTTAGGGTAGAGTGGCACATCCACTCCATAATTTCTCTATTACTTGAGGAGAGAATCTGGTATTCAATACCAGGAGATCCAAAGGCTTCTATTTCCTCCGGCTCAAAAAAAAATAAAATTATAATTGAACCAGCTTTATGCAAGAATTTTGTAGAATTTATCCACACATGAGGCCCATTCATTTGCTTTTTATAACAAATATGTTTTACAGATTAATAAAGATATTCTCTTATTCCTTTTTTCTTCTGAATTACTTCGTTAAAAACAACAGGACTCTCTTTGGCTCTCTCATTACGTAAGTTAGAAGATTCAAATTTTAAGCACTTTGAAAAAATATCAGTAAAAATACCAATTTTTCCAGCTCATGTAGATCATTAGGAATTGTCGATGAGACATATAACGCGATCTCAGTATATTTATCGAGTTCTTAGTATTATTTCAATTTTTTTTACTTTTTATTTTTTTTCATAATCTTCTTTATTTTGTCAGAAATGTGATGAATTTCTTGATGAATGGTGGAACAACTGAAAAATGGGGCATTTTTTGATAAAGGGGCGTAAGAGACTTCCAAAACTACCAAGATTGCGCAAAGTAGTTTTCAGTTGTAAGTAACTCATCCGACAGTTCTCCTGTGAATTTTTCCTTGTATCTGCTTCAACGTTCCCCTCACTTTTGTAAGAAAGTAAGTCAACTGTGAATTAATTTCATCTGCCGCAAACACTTTAAAAAATTGCACAATCTTAGCAGCATTGCAAGCCTTATATGACCTTTTCGCGAAAAATTCCTCAATTCTTAGGATCAATATCCATCGGATTTATCAACTTAAAAAAAAGGGAAAATGAAGGTATTATACGAGCTATGCAAGCACTAAACCTATTTTGAAGCTGCTAGTTTTTTTGCGATCCTAGGTCCGGGAAGCAGAGCATATTTGACGAGGGTGTCTGACAAAATATTGGACCAGAGGGCTCATCAAGTTTGCTCAAAATTAAACTTGATTAAAGTTCCTAAATGCGAGGATGGTCTCTCATTGCCAAGCGTACAATAAAACACGAGGTTGATTTTTTTTAACCAGACCTCAATCATGATGACCCCAAAATATCATAAGAGCTGGCAGCCATGTCCGGAGGGTAAATGCTCAGTTGCCTAATTGTCAATACAAACTATTAAGTTTCGTTGTGAACGTTGGATATTTCTGATGCGTGCGATCGCGCAACGTTCGTCTCTGGTGGGTCGAGCACGCCCTCAGTATTTACTCAACGATTATTCGCTCATGAAACCGTGCTCTTCAGATTCGCGGCACTTGATGGAAAAAATAAACAAAATAACATAAAGTGGAAATCACGGCCCGCTCTCCCATTTTTCCGCCCTTCCCGCCAACTCGCGTCGCGGTGCTCAAATCGACTACAATTTTAATTCAGGAACTTAGAAACTTCAGAGATTTCTGTCTCATTAGAAGTACAACATATAGATTGTGGACTGCATGGGACGGGAAAAAATGAGTGAAAGAAGAGGAAATGAAACATTAGGTGGAAGAAGTACAGAATAAGAAGAAACGAAGGGAAAGTTGTTCTTTAAACAGCTTGTTTCGTTAGGAAACCCCATTTTTTTTTTTTTTTTTTTTTTTTTTTTTTTTTAGTATGACTAAGGGGCTTTTAAGGTGATATTTAATACAACATTACAAAAAGTACAATTTTTTGGATGGGGTGAAATAAAGAGCGCAACCTTGGAAGTAGATCCTTACAAAGGATGTAAATAATTTGTCACTACAAAAATTACGAATTGCGGAGAAAAAATATCAAGGGAAGTTAGCTTAACGCTGGTCAAAATCACAAAAATTTTTTCCCTGGTAATTTTTCATTTTTGTGGTGACAACTCATTTTAATCCCTTCCCAGGATTTATTTCCAAAGTTATAGTCCATACTTTTACTCAAAGTTCGGAAAAATTGTACTTTTCGTGCGATCAATAATGGTATGCCAAAGGCGTCCTAAAACATCCTTTAGTCATAAGGTAATAAACCATTCGGGGCCCCCTAGGAAAAGGAGCTAAGTAAGAAAAATGAATAGGACCCTAAATTTTGCAATAGGGAATTTATATCTCAGGCGCATTTTAAGAACAACGTATTTGCCGCAATTAATATTCCTATGCAGACAGATGATTCTTCCTCTTCATCTCTCTCTCCTCCACTTCTTCTTTTTTCTTATTTTCTCTTGTTTCCCTCTTTTTCTTTTTTATTTTCTGTAATCTGTATTTCTCGCACCTACTTTTCCATTTCTTCATCTTCTTACTTACATCTTTTTCCTCTTCTTTTTCATTATCTCCTTTACCTTTTTACCCTCTTTTTTGACATTCCTTCTGAGTATTTTTTCTAACGCAATGCTACTTGAGCGGGGTGCGTGCTTTCTTAGCTTGGTAGAATAGTGAAGAACTGGCGCAGTAGCTATTTTGCAAGCTGGTAACATCGTTTTTCCTCCATTTAAATCAATCGAAAATATCGTTTTGGGCGAAGCAAGCTGTCTCACAAACATTTGATTGTTTTACATGCAGTTAAATGGAGAAAAAACAGCGTTTACTTTCAAGAATCTTCACGGGACTGGTAGCATCTCGCAGTCCCAAGAATTGTATAAACGTATAGCTCCACATGGTCCTATTTAAACTCCACGGTTCCACCATTTATTTTTCTCCGTCGAAAAATGACCCGAGAAGAAGGAGAGGCAGTGGGTCAACTTTTTTTGTTAATACCGAAGGAATGTGAAAATCCGGTGAGATAAGGGTTATTTATTGCTTCATTACTGTCACTCCGTCAAGGCTCTGGGAGCACACGGAACATCCAACCCCTTTTTTAACCGTGAATTAAATTGACACTCTTGTAGGCTCTTATTTCACACCCACGCGAGTACGTTCGAGCGTATTCATTCATGAATCAGACGCCCAAATAGATTTTTATTCTGTTCGACCTCATCCTCGCGATCAAACGGAGAGCATCAAATCGTCGCTCCTCTGACGTAAGGGCGTATCTTAATTTCCGCATGAGCCCCAAAAGCGTGGATTTAAATATAAAACAGGGCTCACGATAAAATTGAGATACGCTCTTACGTCAGAGGAGCGACGAGATGGGCTTATCGATGCATTTTCCATCCTTCTTATTGGCCACTACTGCAAGTCTGAGTTACCTATTTCGGGTCTCAAGCTTGATCGTGGGAAGATACTTTTGAAGGTGTGTTCCTTATGAGAGTTCAAATATATGTAAAAAAATCGATATTCCGAAACAAACTGCCTCACCCTGAATCAATTTCTAGAGTGGATTTAGATCCAGAGAAAAGAGTGTTGCCAATTTGCAAGAAAAACTACTAATCAACGAAGATTATATTTTCATTCGTTGTAAGTTTACGAAAAAGTTTATTGAGAAAATGGAGGATTTGCAGTTAGCTGAAATTTGATGGATTTTGTGTTTAAGTGGGAACTATACTGAATGAATTTAACACCAAGATTCCCTCGGTTCATTAATTGAAAAATAACTGGAGAATATATGACAAAATGATCTAGTCTGCTACAATTCATGCGTTTTAATGGGAACTGCCGCCAGATGACGTCACTGGGCGGCGAATTTTTTCACTTTTAAATCTACTTTTAGAATATTTCCCATATTAGAAGAAAATTATAAAAATCCTGCGAAAGTAGCTCTTTCAGCATTCTCAGACGAAGCACCAAAAAATTGTGTACAAATTCTCTTGTACAAGATTTAAATGCGTTCTTCGCTCTTACCTTTATTTAAAGACAAGAAATTGTCACAAAAAGATATTTTCTCGGAATATTGCAGCAACAGTGGCTTCTCCAAGCGCGAAACGCACGAGGCAAGGCCGATGGGCAGTGGCGCAACGGCGGATTTCTCGCTCTATAAATCCGAGTTGGAAATCCTCCTTTTGAGCCGGGGAATGGGGAGAAAGCCCCGTCTTGCTCTTATTAATGCGTCGGCGATTCAAATTTTAATTACAGGCCGCAGCCCTTCATACTGGACGAGCAGCGCCGTCTTCCGGAGCAGGCCGTTCCCTGTCTGGAAATAACCTGCCTAACGTCAGAGTATCCGTCAACGTTCCGAAACCAGAGCTCGAGAGCTCCAGATCCAGGAAACGGTAAAGCTCGACCGAATACTCACAAAGCTTAGGAGCTTTCACCGAAATACGCTTACCGGTAGAGATACATGATACCTTGTGTAAAAATTAGGCCCACTGAGAAAGAATAAACAGTGGAGCCGAAAAGTATAGGTAGAATCCTGAAAAGTTACCCGAACAGGGTGATCTAAAAGTCCCGCACCATCCCCCTAGCCTTAGGGTTCTTGCCCCTTTCAAGGGTGGTCCCTTTAGAATATTGCGTTCCCAAGCGTTCTCAAAAGTTGTTTTCTTTGACCTAGGAGCATGCACTCACAAAATTTCAATATCTCAATCTTTTCAAAAGTTACAGTGATGATGCTTGGTGTTGGTGGAGCGAGACTTTTGGATCAATCTATAAGTCGGTAGCCACAATACGGAACCGCACATCTCCGTTTGTAACATAGCAGACTTCCTCCCATACTTTCTTTCCCCGTTGGAGCACTGGTCAACTTAATGCTTGGAAAATTCCTCGAATGTTCTTCTCTGTTAGCAGAATAGTTTGTATACGTTTGAGGCTATAAAGTATTATTTCTCTTCGAAGAAATGAAATATGAGCGGAACTTTGAAACATCGCAACGGTTTCGCCCCTTAGCTATCGATTTAGACCACATTTCATGATGAAAGAACCAATTCCTCTCATTCATGACAGCACCTATCTGCATAAGGAAACTAATGGCATGGATGTTTTTTTCTTAAATGAACCAGATATTCCAAAAATTGTCCGATAAAGCTCTTTGTCAAAGATTTTTACCATATTCGGCAAGAGAATTCTTTACTGACGAGGTATATCCCAATGAGCACGAAACATTTTGACAAGGACGAGAATGATCATTTGATAGCAAAATAACAATCCTGCCGTTACACGATATTTACACGACGGTAAACCGAATTACCGCGCATTTAAGTGTCCATGTCTCAACGGCGTCAGCGAGATGTGAAGTGGATGCCGTACAAAAGTTGAGTGCCGTTTGATATCAGAGTGTTGAATTTTCAGTGAAGCCCCAAAAATCAAGATGACACCCGATAGGAAACGGGTGAAAAGATTGTCACGCTGCGCGACGACTCGACTGCCTCGGTGCGGTCGAGCTAAAAGCTCAAAGCCCGAGGGCGTCCGTCGTTTCACGCCCACGTATTTACACAATGGGGACCTATTGAGAACAGTGGGTATCGTTGGCTCAAAGAAACAATAAGTATCAATTGGACTAGGTACATTTTCCAGTGAGGACCTACAATTTCTGCGGCTCAGCTTTGAAAACACGTGTGTGCGTAGGGGAACTACTGGCACGTGCGTTGTTTCTAGACTGAGCTACAAACTGAAGTTCCTAACAAGCCTATTGCAAACTTCAGCTAGAGGAAAAAGAAGAGTTGGATCGCATTTAGCAAAAAGAACCAGCAAGATTACAGTGTTGTAAAAATGTTGCCTCTTCATACCTGTCTAAACATCTCCCAGAATAGCAAACAACTTTGGCTTTCCACAAAAAAATTGTTGACTTTAAAGAAAAATAATTGTGGAAATTTTAATACTGTAATTATACTGAGTATTTTTAAAAGAGAAAGAGAAGTTGCACAATTTTGTAATCACTGTAATATCATGGGTCCTTGTTTGCTAAACGCGATACAGTTGTTTGTTATACACTGAAAAAAAACACTCCGGCCGTGGAAGCCGTAATTACGGGCTATATAGAGATACCGTCCGTGTTCCGGGCTCAGAGGCCGAAAGTTCCGAGCGTAGCACCCGGAGCAGTCAAAGTGCTCCGGGTGCTACGCCCGGAACTTTCGGCCTCTGAGCCCGAACACGGACGGTATGCCTATTTCACATTTTCACATTTATAAGAGGAGTCGTTCCGTCCAGCTCTTGTACCACTGTGAAGGCCTTAAAAATGGGAGCCAATCAAAGATGAATTCCTTATGTAGTGTGAAGACTCTATCGTAACGTAACCGAGATTGGACGTATTTCTGCCAAACGGAACTATGTGCATTAAGATATGAGCCTTGAGACCCTTAAGAGTATATGCAAAACAGGGCTCACGTCATAATGTACATAGTTCCGTTCGGCAGAAATACACCCAATTTATCCTCGTGTAGGAAAGCGGAATTTTGGCAACGCTGCTTGGAATGTTGGAGTACCGGGACAATTATCCGTAACGTCCTTTGCAGGAAAGACGCATGGCCACTCATGCGCGACTACGCACGCGTGTCCCTGGAGCATCTGTCCCTTCAAGCATCCACCTCCCGATCCACGACGGAAAAAAACAGTTGGTCGCCAAAGCAAAATGAAATTAAATGGCCCCAAAACAATGAGTCGGTGATGGCACGCCGGGCCCAGCTATGAGACCAAACGGATCGCTATTGTTGTCAAAACAGGTCGAAAACTCGTACTTATTTCACTTATATTGCACGCCCTTGAGGGAAAAGGGCCTAAGTTTCGAGCCAACTCTCTCAGCGCAGGGTGCCTCTTAAAGATGAAAACCATGAGTCAGAGCACAAACCATGATTTTTCATATCCCCATCGAATACGCATGCTATTTGGACCGAGTTCATCAGAAAGAAACCAACTCACATTTTTTAAAAAAAAATTGAATTAAGAGTTTTTGAGTTCCAATAGTCCTAGATACTCCCCTCCTAAAAACTCAAATTTGAGACAAAAAAAATTAGTTGGTGTTAAAGGGGGTTAAAGTTTATTTTCCACATTGAGCCTCATGGAGAAAAAGACTTCAAACCTCTTTTTCTCAGTTTCAACTTTATGTGGGTTGGTTCCTTTCCTTTAAATTCGGTCCATTTGACAGTCATTTTATAGTGCTAAAAGTGACAGCACTAAGCGATCATGTGGAGGAAGGGTGTATTGTATAAACCAAAATCTTACACTTTTGTTTTTCTCGTCTACTTTCTTCGACCTTCCTCGGGTGATCCTGGTTTTATTACAGAGGGTATATAAAATGGAGAATTAGCACCAAAAAAAATTTATATCTGCATCTGTGAGTGCTTACTGAAATGCGTTCGCAGTATTTTCCATAAATTTTTTTTATATACAAGAAATTGTAGAATGATAGAATTAAAAGTGAGAAAATCCACCGCCATTTGACGTCATCAGGCGGAATTTCCCATTTAAATACATGTATTTCAGCATATTAGATCACTTGGATTGCATTTTGTAAAAAGGAACCACTAGCATTGCAATGTTGCTAAGATTGTGCAACTTCTTTTGTCTTGAGGAAAAACCCGATTATCCCTTAATAGTTTCTATTTTACTCGCTAAAAACTGTAAATATTAGACAAAAATTACCATCTACATTTCATATAGTTTTTCACAATATCCGCAATTTTATTGCAAAGGATGAAGTTGCACAATCTTAGCATAATTGCAATGCTAGTGGTTCCTTTTTGCAAAATGCAATCCACTTGGTCATAACTCCTCTAATAATAATCTTTCATTTTAGAAACTAAGGATATTCACATGCTCATTGTCACTCAGTAGTTTCTACTTAAACACGCAATTTACACAATTTCTAACACCTGCAAATTCTCTAAAAAAATCGACATTTTTTCATGTTTACCGAAAGTTGACTTCCGTCGGTTACGCCCCTCCTCAATAACCCGTTCAATTCTGTCCTCATTGGAAATGGACATGGGCGGCAACATGGGAGTGCATGTTGCAGCCCCAAGCCGCGGAGGGCGCAGCCTAACGACTGCTGCTGGCTGGGAGCACGAGCTATGGGTGGTTGGCCAGGAACCGGAAACGGTGTCTTTGAGGCGCGCGCGCGCACCGGAAACGCTCTTATCAGGGGCACCCAAGAATGGCCCAACCGGTATCATCGCTCTTCGGAGCTGCTGGAGCCTCGAGACAACTCACCGATAGAGCCGTCTCTCGCCACAGCCTTGCCACGGTTAGCATTTTATTATGCATAAATAAACGTATTTATCCTCAAAAGAGCTATGTTGCTCACTCAAACTTCATGCTCATGCTCATAGTTTCTTTTAGCATACATACGTCCAAATGGTGAAATGGAGAGTTTCCGAATGTATGAAATGGAAATTTCATGTTTAAAATGAAACCACTAAGAGAACTGAGCACAATGAAATCCTTTGTTTCTAAATTGAACAATATTATTGGATGAAATGTGACAATATCACCTAATCTGCTAAAATACATGTGTTTTAATGGGGTATACTGCCAGATGACGTCACAAAGCGGCATATTTTCTCAATTTTGAATCTATTTACTTACAATTCTCAATCTCAGAAAAAAATTACGAAAAATACTGCAAACTAAGCTGAACTGAGGACTCTTAGAAGAAGCAATACATTTATTGTCTGCAAATTCCCAATTCAGACGTACGTGCTCGTTGATACGCGTAATATTACAAATCGTATTTTTTATCCTTATCCGTGGTTTTTATCCTGAAAAAATCGCCCTTTGCTGTGAGAGATGACGCAGAAGTGACACCCTTTATCCACCAATAGGTAGACATTCAAATGTGAAAAAACATGTTTAGAAAGCAATTTTGGTAAAATCCCTCGATAATGAGATGCGTCTTGCCTCAAAGAATAGTATTCCGTCGAAACTAACTTTCTGAAAATCTGGCGGCTTTAGTCTTTTTCAAATAAGCCGTTCAACTAAAACCGATAAGATACTCAAATTGCTGCAAGCAACTATTACTGCTCCTGAGTCGCTTACATTGCCTACCAGCTCATTGAAGGCGAACCGGTGAGAATGAGCGCTAAACACGGTGAATGCATTAATTAGGCACCACTGGACGGACACTGAAACTGATGAATCGCTCAAACTGCTACAAGCAACTATTACTGCTCCTGAGCCACTCACATTGTCTACCAGCGTATTGAAGGCGAACTGATACGAATCACGTGCTCAAGTAGAATATCGTTTTTTCTTTGAGCGGAAAGTTTGAGTTTATTCATGAAAAAGCGTTAATATCTTGGTTGGGAGTTAGTTTCGTTGATTTTCGTCGTGTACATCGCGTTCTACGAACAATTTTGATGAGAAAACATGTATCATAATACTTAAAGTCGCACCTTGTTTAGTGGTCATTATCATCGAAGCTTCACGCTCATGAGAGATTTTTATGCTCGACGCGACGGATGGCGCGAGGATGTAATTTTAGCGTGAAGAACCATTTGCGTCCCGTAACATCCGCTCTTCTTGAGGACCAGACGATATTGACAGCTTGGGTAAATATTTGAATCAGATTTGCCGATCTTCCCTCGATTTCATTCTCTCCCATGCGGAAAAACGAAAATGTATGTATCCACACGAAAAAAACTGACAACATCGACTGGGAAGCTACTACCATTTTTCCCACGGCTCTGCCCTGCTAATCCGAAACCACATAACTCCATCAAGAATCTAATGTACACACGCGGTTTCCGATTAAGGCGGCGGGGCTGATTGGCCATGGTTAGTCTCGATCAGCTCCGCCACCGATACCCCGTCTTCTCCTACTGCGTTGTTGCCTTTTCAACGAATTAACTGTTCACTCTAAATGAGAATTATCGAGTTTTCTGCCCAACTTTGCACTTTGTGTGGGTACTATCATACACTGAGAAACGTGCAATTTATTACAGAAAATGAATGGATGAGAGTGATGTTGAATGAAAATTCCCCTCGGTGTAAAACTGATTGTTCCTAATCTATGAGAACGAGAGCACGGTGGCTTGTAGGTTTTTACAGGAGAAACACACACTGAACTTTTGGCAAATTAATAATAATAATAGTAAGAGATTTTTCATGAATTACGTTAAGCCTTAAGAGCAAGGGTCTAAATTTTCGTGGTGATACGCGAAAAAACCCATTTTTCAAAGAGTCTTTGGGAACTAAACAGCAAGCGCTAAAAACGTTTCCCAATCACTTAAAGATCTAAGTTGAATTCAGTTTTTTTTGATCAACTGACTTGTTCTATGTTTCGATGTATGATATATATTAACGAATTACTCCTAATAACCTGTTTTTTAGTTTTTCCATCGTCATGTTCAATAGTATGCCTTCGTAAGTGAAAAAACCAAATTTCAAATGCAAAGACGTAGAATTGTATCAAGAGGCTTAAATTCATTTTTTTCAGTTCATATTAAAAACGTGATTACTTAGAGAGAAAGTAAATAGTTTCCCAGGAAAAATACATTTAGTTTTTTTGAGTATCACACTTACGCTGAAAATTAAGGAATCCGCGTTAAATCCTTCATCTTTTTTGGTGCCTCAAAACATCATTACGTACCTGCAACACATAGAGATATATAGAAATATTAGTCACGTAACTAGGAAAAGTTGTCATTGATGTAAAAATGGATTTAAGTCTATGAAATCTGTAGGTCTACCTTCCTGGCCGATATTCTAGTTTTAAGATAAGCTTCACCTAAAGTTAGGATCATTTTCCATTCATCAATTTGAAAATCTAGCCACAAAATTACAAAAATGGCAAAGTTTCTTCTTTGTCCCACAAAATCGTCAGTTTGCAGATAGGCGCTATTGTTCCTTAATCATCGATATCCAATTCAAGTCAATTTCTCATCTTCTAATATTAGAAAACGTCATTTGCAATCATATACTGATTAAATCTAACCTGGCAATGAGGTTCTTTAAATAAATTATTCAATGTGTGCTCCAAAAACCGAAGTTATAAAATATTTATTCGTTTTATTTTCGCGTTGAAGAAAATCCTTTCATCCTCTCCTGATCGGACGTGAGAATCAATAAGATTCTCGACTCCTAGGTACCACGAAACCCATTGACCGCTGATTAGTTTCTTAAAGAACAATCAGCGAACAACAAAGGGCAATACACGTGAACCGCTCCCATAAATCGTTACGTCACATAAATCTGGCCAAGGAACTGCACCGGACTGATAAGATTTTTCTTCTTTCTTTTACAAACGAGTAACATTCTCTGTCAAAAGCTTTAAAAAATCACCGCACGTAGTCTCGGAGACGAGCTCTGACTTAAACCCTTCTCCTTTCAGCTTAGTTTTAGCTGGAAAGAAAATTCCTCGGACTTGGAACTTCGAACTTGGATTGATGAGAATTTTTTTTTTGCTCTGAGGTTAAACCTTGAAGGGGAAATACTCTGATTTCTCCTGAAGGAATTAAACGTCCTCGTTTTTATCAATCTACTTAATTTCGCCGACAAGCTAAAGCTTGTGGTTTCTGGTAGTTTAAAATTGATACATATTATCAGTGAGAAGTCTGATGGATTAACATATTGATGACGTTATCAAAATTGGTCTACATTTTACAATACGCAACACTTTTTCGGGCTTATCCCAGAGGCAACATTTCGTTTTTTCCCAGTCGATGGAATGTAAATCCATTTCAAGGTTGCAAAATTGACTCAAATCATTCAATTTTACGTATAAATAGAATATAATTGTGCAATGTGAATCCAAAATTTTCCTGATTTTTTGTGTTAAGAAGAAAAATCAGTCATTATTAATTAAAAATTTATGAGAGTTTCCTGCCTACACTACAATTGGATTGCATTTTGCAAAAAGGAACCAGGATCATTGCAATGATGCAAAGATTGTGCAACTTCTTCTGCCTTGGAAGAAATACCTGATTATCCATTAACAGTTTCTATTTTGCTCGCTAAAAACTGTAAATATAAGACAAAAATTCCCATGTAAATTTCATATTTTTACATGATTTCAGTATTTTTGTTGCGAAGTGTGAAGTCGCACAATCTTAGCATCATTGCAATGCTTCTGGTCCCTTTTTGCAAAATGCAATCCAATTAAGAGTGGGCATTTTGCAACGTTCAAATGTAGTTACGTTCTTTCGTCTAAAGAACGAAGATATGTGCCATTACGGTGGCCCAAATTTGGCAATGTCGGACTTTTCTTGATCTTACCCCTGAAATTGATTAATTTGATTACCATTGGCGAATCCTTTATCGAAATAATTCGAATGCATTCTCTACTAAGGGATCCCTCACCTTTGGCTCATCGATTTAAATATTGCCCCGCACACACACAGTGGTAGACCACAGTTAGTTGAAAGGGTAGTCCAATTATTTCGATACGGGCATCGCCGACGGTATTATTTGTCGTGTGCCAACAATTGAAGGAAACCATACAAAGTGCTTAAGCGAGCCAAGAATATCCACATGGACTGGTTTGAAATCATAGGTAAGTATTGCACAAGAGCTTTTTTAGCTCATCTCACGGTCGAGCAACTATTTTAACTCCGATGTAGACATATTGCATATCCTCGCAGTTGAAGGCAAATCATACATCCAGATATTATCATTTGAACCGAGTACTGCAGAGGAGCTGTTTCACTTCATCTCCTGATCGAGCAACTATTTTAACTCCGATGTACGCATATTGCCTATCCTCGCAATTGAAGGCATATTATACATCCAAACATTATCATTTGAACCAAGTACTGTAGAGGAGCTGTTCCACTTCATCTCCTGATCGAGCAACTGTTTTAACTCCGATGTACGCATATTGCCTATCCTCGCAATTGAAGGCAAATCATACATCCAGACATTATCATTGAACTACGTGCTACACAAGACCTGTTTTACTTCATCTCACGACCGAGCAACTATTTTAACTCCGATGTAGACATATTGCCTATCCTCGCAATCGAAGGCAAATCATACATCCAGACATTATCATTGAACTACGTGCTACACAAGACCTGTTTTACTTCATCTCACGACCGAGCAACTATTTTAACTCCGATATAGACATATTGCCTATCCTCGCAATTAAAGGCAAATCATACAACCATACATTTTTACCACACAATCATTATCAACATGAACCATATGGGCCCTAAATGAACGTGGTGAGTCTACACAGAGCGCATACATTCGTTTAGCGATGATTGTAAAAAAGAAGGAGATGCCTTATGCACTATTGATTTTGATTTGCTCTTAAAATAAAGTAAAAACATATTTTACAATTTATTCGAGAAATATTATCAATGAAAAATGATTGCATGCCAGGCCGATGATTTTATTTTAAAATATTTCCTGGGTACCTTTGAGAAGTTTTTTTCATTTTCATTTTGCCCCGAGACGAATTTTACATCATTGCTACTTACATACTTATTCTCGTGCTTGTTTCTCCGATCAAAGCGTCACCAATCACGTTGACCACCACTCAGATCAGAGGATAAAAAAGTATCTCCGATGGTCCCAATTTTCTCAGCACATCCTATCTATTTTCCTTTGAGGCTGAGCTGGAGAGGGAGGGGGGGGGGAGCAAATTAGGAAATTAGGTCCTTCTTTCCGCGAGGGACTGCACAAAACTCCCACGAACTAACTCAATTACGCATCAATCAAAAAAAGCGCTCATACATGAGCAGATGCTTGACAGATCGGACAGTCATAAATACGAAAAAAAAGGTCCGATCTTAGACCAGTATTTTTACTAGTTAACAAGACTAGCATGCGGAATAAATAAATAAAAAAAAATCATTTATGTCTTACTCTATAATGTAAAACCACACGAAGGATATGTCACGCATGACCCTTGAGGCGCAAAAAGCATCGGATGGTTCGACCGCGAAGAGAGAACTACACTATTGCACTTAGATCTTTTTTTAAAATTCACGATTTATATATGCCTAATTTGCTCAAAGCCATCCAAATCATACATAAATTAGACTACATTTTGCAACAAGGAACTACTATTTCAGCCTTAATCATAAAAACATCTATGTGAACTTAAAATCTGATAGCACATACAGGATTTCTACTGGTCCGAAAAATCCGGAGGCAGCACTTACATTTTGAAGACATTCCGGAAGTGCTGAATAAACACGGAAATCCCTAAGAAAAATCCAGAATGTTCCGTTTTATACCACGCGTGTTCTTTAAGCCAGCTTGGAAAGTACGCAATGCCTTGTGCATTGCAGTCATTGCACATTGATTCTTGTTGTAGTATTTGCCCGTTAGATTGCGCTTCATGTCACAAATAAACCTCAAATTTGGTAGCTGCCTTATTTTTGTGGCGGACCGCGTGTAAATTTCGAAAAGCACACAAAGGTGTACTTTTTCCCGTTGAAAAGGTACTGAATTTTTGGGAAAGGACCGGGAATGTACTGATTTCTGCCAACTAGTTTTAGTAAATATCCTGCACATGTGTTGTTTTCTTAAATTAACCAAAATTAATAGTTCCTCACTAAAAAATGTAGTCCGATTCATGTGGCAACGCGGCAGTGGACATTGGTCACGTCTTAACATTTGATTACGAACACCTCCACCCGGAGCGCTGACGGCGGTGATTTTTCAACCTTCATCGCGGCTCCCATTATTCAAATTGGCCCGGAATGAGCTGCAATCCGGCCCGGTGCATGGGGTCCCGCAAACAAAGGGCAAATCAAGGGGCAAAAACTTGATGAAAAATGGGGAATGCAACAAAAACGCGGCCACGGGAGTGTAGTCCGGAGTGTGAACCTATAGCGAATGAAGACTTCTCGGGGGCCCCGGCCTGAATAGTACGCGGCGCCGCCTCCGCTCACTTTTAGGAGAATAACTGGACGTATTTCTACCAAACAGACCTATGTGGAGGTGAGAAATATGGAGTGTGCTCTAGAAAGCTGCATAAGAAGCAATGTAAAAGTGGGCGTGATTCCTTTTCAAGAATTGGAAAAGCGGGATTTTACATTCTATCAAACAGACCTATGTGCCAACTGAATGCGGAACTCATGAGCCGCGGGCATGGCAAGAGAGCATTGTAGACAGGGCTCATGAGTTAAAGCGCCCCGAGGACGATCCCCCGAGGCTCCCCCGCTTTTTCATTGCCGCTGACGTCACTGGCGCTTTATTATTCTCATTCACTCTTACGGCCAGAGAACTAACGAGCACACCCCATATTTCTCACCGCCACATAGGTCTGTTTGGTAGAAATACGTCCAACTTTGGCGCCGCCACGATCTAGCCTTCTCTGTGGAGCATTATTTGGATTGCATTTTGCAAAAAGGAACCGAGAGCATTCCAATGTCGCTAAGATCGCGTAACTTTTTTTACCTTACAAATATGAACTGAACATCTAAACAAGTTTTGTCTTTACTCCCGATAAACTATGAATCCTGGACGAACATTGCCTTGATAAATTTAATTTTTCCATGATTTCAGTCATTTCTTGTTAAGAATGTAAGTTGCACAATCCTAGCAACATTGGAATGCTTTTGGTTCCTTTTTCTAAAATGCAATACATTTAATAGAAGCAGTGTGGACCTTTGGAATCCATTTTTGATTGAAATCGAGTTTTTTCGTGATTTGAATTGCACAGTGGCCATGCTGCATTGTATTAAAGGAGATTAAAACCACATAGCGTCATTTTGCTGACAAAAGAGCATTGTTACACCTGGAGATGAGCCCGGGAAAGTATTGTACTATAGGTAGAACAGGGTTCATTGCAAGGTGCAGCCACGTCCTTAAGTCAGGAGGATGACGATATGAAGTCATCTCTGTGTAAATGGGCCTGTTGCAAACTTTTGCTAGAGCAAAAATATGAGTTGTCTCTATCAGTAAATGTCTCAAAAATCACGATTACCGCATCGGCAAGGTTTGAAATGCACTCTTAACATCACAATCTGCGCAAGAAATTAGCGCTTTTTTGAGCTTCTCGCTTCAAAAACGATACTACGGCACAGGTGAACATTTCGTTCTATTCAAACCCTTCTGCAATAGCAATACCCAACATAGCTGACGACGTTTGCGTGCGCAAATCGCAATCCGGAAGCAAATGTGTCAACCAAAGCGGATCTTTATCAACGCGAGGAAATCGTGAATGTGAACACGCTGGGTTGTTAACAAATGGTTAGAATGTCGTCCAAGCACATGTGTTTTGGTGGATTGGCGTCGGCTATGTTTAATTTTGTGTAGTATCCTAGTGCATGGGGGTTGGATGAAACGACACCTCTGACGAAATGTTCGCCTGTGCCGTTGTATAGTTTTTGAAGCGGGAAGCTCAAAAAAATGCTCATGTCTTTCGGAGAATGTGGACTTAAAAGTGCATTTCAAACTTAACCAATGCGCTCATCGTGATTTTTGAGACACTTACTGATAGAAACATCTCTTATTTTTGCTGTAGCAAAAGTTTGCAACAGGCCCATTGCTCTATATCTGTCTGGTTCTGAGGGTCACTAAGGAGCCCAAAGTTCATGGTCTCTCCTTCAAAGTTTTCTATACCCAAGCCTTGACGTGGCAACCCGGCTAAATCGGGCGCACCGGCCGGATTTTCCGCGGCCTCACCGAGGCTCCGGACTCACTCCTCTTTTCATTTTCATTTTCTCGGGCTCCCGTGGTCCCCGTCCCGAGCTGTCCCGGGGGCCGGGGGCTCCTCTAATTCGATCGATCCAGTTTTTTCCTCCCCTCCCCCCCGCCTCGGCCGCTGCGCTTCTTTTGACACGCCGCGTTAGCTGTAGGTTTACTGGAAACGCGGTTAATCGATGACGCAGCCACCCGTAACTAAGGATAAACATCGCTCATCGTTTGATGTTTGATGACGCCGTTCGCGACCTGGGTCCCGGTTCCGAGGGCGGGAAACCAGGTTGCCACTTTTTCTGATCGAATCTCGGGGTTGCAAGTTTGGGGAAACTTCGCTCTCTCCATTCGCTCCCCTACCCAGGATGGCAAAATTTCATGAAAAATAAAATCTTGCAATTTCACGTGAATTGATTCAAGAAATTTCAGAAATTTGTGAATGATATTGAAAAATACTGGTTCCCTCTCATGTTTCGCAAAATGTAAAAAATTGATTTTCTTTTATTTTTCAGTGCTTGAGTGCGAGTTGCACACTCTATCCCCTGAAAAATATGAAATATTTCACAGCCTCGTGATATTTCATGAGATACTTCACTGAAATTTCAAATTTTTCATTGTTTTTTTACCTTTCATGCCACCCTGCCCCCACCCTCACTCCCCAATAATCAAAAACATTTGGAATTAACCATGAAAAAATTCCCTGACGTTTTCCCGAATTTCTTCCAAACAGTAAAATCTCCGAGAAACAGATTCTGAAATTTTTTGACTTCTCCCTGCGTTTCCAAACCTTTCTATATGCAGGGCTAAATCGTTTGGAAGATCAGCAAAAATAAAATGTGTCACACACGTAATTAGACCAAATTAAGGGCTGCAATGCACACTAAACGCATGTGTTCGGCTCTCTATCGTGAGCGTAAGGGCGTATCTCAACTTCCATATGAGCCCTATTTTACGTATTAATCCATGCTTTCTGGGGCTCATCAGGAAATCGAGATACGCCGTTACGTCCGAAGAGCGACGATGAGAATTAATGCTAAGTGGATTTATGGAATACATATCGACGGTGAAACTACCAGACCACTATCTCAGTTTGTAACGTTGCAGACTTCCTATCAAACTTTATTTTATAAATGGAAAACTACTCAACGTCAATTCGTGATAACTTTCAAGATTTTTCTTCTCTGTGCGAGGAAAACCCTCTAAAAATTACAGGTATGATATTGACTCGTTCTCCTTCAAAAAAATAAAATGGAAGTGAAGATTTTCCAAAACCGCAAACGAGATACGTGGTTTGGTGGTTCTGACGTCAACATACAGAATTTGCATAGTTCATGGTTCATTTATGCCCACATAGTTCCTTTTCCCATAATTATGTCCGATGAGCCATCAATATCATCCCATTTTAATCGCGCCATGTTATGTATCTTCAAATCGAAATATTCCACCGCCACGTACAAAATTTGGTGACTTTCCGAATGTATCAAAATTTCCAAATTTTCTCAGTCTCCTAAGAGTCTCACACCCCTAATTATATTCATTTCACGATATGACAAGTATTGATTTTTCTGCACGGTCTGGCACCCGCGGCCGGAAAATTCCCTTAATAAAACGTTTACAGTGGATGAAGAGGGAAGGGGTGTCGTTAACGCCCGCGCGCCCAAAATCGGGCCCGGAGAAACCGTTCGCTTTTGAGAGCTCATCGATGGACGCCGCGCAGTGGGACCGCGCGCGCTCGTTTCAAAGGAAACTCCCGGGGGACGGAGGCAATTTGATTGGTGACGTCATTATAAATAGCCTGGATCGTTACGTCATCCTGGTCTATTTCAATCATTAGGGCGTTACCACGAGGATCCTTTGAGGTGAGGCCTAATGCTGAGTAATTGTATTGCCAGCGCAATATGACGGGGAAAGAGAAGGCTGGTCGTCACACACAGAGCAATACAGCCGAGCTGAGGAAGAACGCCGTATGAACCTTCATGCGTTGCCGAATTTTCTATGATAAAATACAAATGTACTGGAAAAGTTATGAGTGCTTTCCTCCGAAATTTTCCGAGAACTTTGTTCGCAATTTAATCAAGAATATCTCAAAATATCAAGGAAGAATTTGCGTAATTTCTTCGAAAATACATATTTCACTCTGGGAAATTTGGCAACCGTTGAATGTACATACGACGTTTTTCCTTAGCACTGTAGAATATATAAGGAGGGAGGGGGGGGGGGTTTAAAAAGATATATAAACTACACATCAAGCGATTTGTAATGTTGGGGCTAGGTTTACACTAACTCTGGCTTATCCATCTGCATTGGGAAACTGATGCCGCATGCGTCATTTCTAAAGTGAGCCAAAAAGAGAAGGTGCCCTACGGCAAAACTCTGGGTTTTGCAGAAAGGAACCAAGCCACACCAACTATGGCCAAATTTAACCGAGCAATTTGATTTTTTACCTTTACTACCTCATTCTCTTTATTTGAGTACTATTGGAATTTGAAGTCTTAAATTGAATACTGTTTTATTGGAATGCTAATATAGGGGGTCTCTTTCCGCCTTTGAAGTCACCTAGGTTTTTCCTCTGAGATTGAATAGCGAACGAAACTTCAGCTTCAAGATTTAACAGTTGTGACACAGCTCCGTTGACGCCTTTTTTCCGGACAAAAAATAGTGGTCGGCCCGTTGTGCGAGTTGCATCGCAAATCTGCCGTGGTGTGGGAGCGAACCGTAAGTGCGCATTCTGGGATGAGCCTCGATACACATAAAAGCATGTACTAACCATGGCTCATACAGAAATGGACTTACGGCTTTCTTCCGGAACAGAGGAGAGATTGAGTACTCTTCATCTGCTGTACTGAAGAAAAACGCCACGAGATCACCCGGGCGTTGTCGAATTTCGCCCAGTAAAACATTTATTTTCGAGGAAAATCATAAATATTTTTCCGTCAATCTTTCAGATAATCTAGACTGAATTGTGAATGTAACTCTCAAACATCTTGGAGGAAAATTATTCACAAGTGGCCTTTAAAATTCGTCTTTTATCAAAGGCAAATTTGGCATCGTCCAAATACCCATACGTCGTTTTACCTTAAAATAGCGAATCATCCTCAGGCAAGCGTGGGCGGGTCCGCTTCCTGCTTGATTGCGGATTCGGCTGCATTTCGCATTGCGGAAGTGTAAAAACTCATGAGCCGTCCCAAACACTATCAACAACGGGTGCCGAGGCTCATGACTTCTCGAATTTCCGCCTGTTTGCCAGTTTCGATCCATTTCAACGGAGCTCAGGTGACAATGATGACTGGTTCAGCGGCCTGCCGATCCGTGTCATTCGGACGTCCGAGGCGTCGCGACGCCGGAACCACCGCGTCGTGACGCTGGATTAATCGCCCCGATTAACCGCTGGCACACTCCCGTATTATTCCCAAAATATCTCCAGTTAATCCGTTTTCAACAGAGACCCTATATTTTAAAGACCCCACACTATCAATCTGAGCAATGTACACGGAAAAAAATGGATTGCTGATTTAACGATTAAATTGTTAAAAAATATGTCCGACATGTTTCAAATGATCATTTTACAATGGTGGAAAGCTAATTTAATCACGGGGGTGGCTGAATTAGCATTTTTTTTTTTAAATTGTAAAATCTACATTGGCTTCCAGGACTTTATGTCCACCTACCTTTCGTCCATTAAATTAATGTCCACCGCTATTTATGTCAATTAAACGTTAAGTCAAGGCTTTATTAAGTCCACATGATTTAATGTTCAACCATGAAAATGTCCAAAATTGTCCAAATTGTGGACATGTTATGTCCACATTTTTTTCTTCTCATTTAAATGACATGGACCACCTCAAAAATAAATGCATACTACTACTACCTTCATTCTTAAAACCATTTCATTCATGAATCAAGTCATGAAAGAGAACAGACTCTAGGAGCAGATAACAACATTTGTTCACGTGTACAGTGTACAGATATGATAAGATGGAAACGAAAGCGGGAGCCTAGGAAACGCTCCAATGCCAAAATAAACATTTTTCAGTAAGTTCGTTGTCAGTAAAAGATGCAGTCAAAATTGAAAGTCCTCTTTGACTAGTTATTTCGTGCGCCTTCAATTTTGTAGGATACTGTGCAACGCCTCTGACGCGAAATAATTGCTTCAAGCTTTACGGCGCGGCAGGTAATCAGCGTGACACGCGCACAGGCGCCTACAAACCTAACGGGATACTTCACGCGTTGCGCAGTGCGTGAAGTATCCCGTTAGGTTTGTAGGCGCCAGCGCGCGTTCTGCACTGCTAACACGCCGCGCCGCTCTGTGTTAGGCTCTAATATTTAAACTCGCGGAGTCAGCGTTTTTCAACTCATGATTTTGAAATGTTTGCACTCTCTGCATTGATTATTCCCTTTTAAACTGATGAAAAAGAAATATGTACTACTGGAAAATACAATGTGTTTTTTTGTAAATATTAGTGATTTCGTGTCAAATTTAATGATTTCCAAAGCATTCAAATTTATTATTTTATGTTTAGGACTTTTACTGTGCTGCAGCGTGGTGTAAGCGCAACTAAACGCTCTAAATTGGACGTATTTGACTCAAGAAGCCTAAAGGTTATACCTAAGGGTGTTGCGGGACTTTTGAATCACTCTGCATACTGGTTGCGATATTTACTCGAGACGTATTTTTAGGGTTACTCCAAAATATCTCTTAGTCTATTGGTCACATAATCTGTCATAGCGTATAATGTGACCTTCGGAATTTTTTTCTAAAATAAATGACCCAAAATCCAGAAACTGTCGATTTATCGATGAACTATTAAATCGTGCAAGTGCAAGAAATAACATTAACACTTGAACGTTTCCTTGAAGCCGGAAAGAAACCGCGGATAATCCCTTGAATGGAAGATTCTCGCGATTGGCCGCTTGACGAGCGGTTTTTTGCATGTGTGGCGAGCGCAAGAGGGAGGTTGAATATTGCACCGAGGGCGGTTTTGGATAAATCCGGTATCTTATTACATTATCAGTGTTGACACCGACGCAGCGATCAATCACCTCCAAGAAGCACCGTTGTCACAATGTCAGAACAACCCCGAAAATTTTTGCTCAAGCAGCCCCTTCATTGACAAAAATGGTTGAAAATGTCGTAAATAAAATGAAGATTCTGAATTCTGTGTAAAATGTCTTTAATATAAAGAAATATTTGTAATATAGAAAAAACAACCTTTCTCAATAACCCATTTTCGAATAACCCTTCCCTTGTGGAAAAATGGTTTTAAATTTCTTCAACGTAAAGAAACTTTCATCAGTTTGCTTTTGTTTTGAAGTAGGTAAGGTTCATATTTTTGGAGAACCAAAACCAATTTACGAGTGTTTTTCCCCTTTAGAATCGTGTATTTTTCCAATAAATTAGAGGAAATTTAAAATTTGACTCCATAAAAAAGCTATTTTTTGAAAAAGGAGTGGATTTGTGAGGCTTTCTTTAACTTGAAGAAAGTTAAATTTCTCGTCGTTGACACGGTTACGTTTTTTTGCAAATTGAAGAATAAAAAAAAAATTACTGCACTTGCATTCAAATAAGTTTTTCGCTGGAAGAATGTTTTCTTTGAGGGAGCAACACTTATCTTTCTACTAATGAAATTTGCATTGAGTGAAAAGCTTTTTTTGAGTCGAATGCATGTTTTTATGAATTAAAAAAAATAATAAAAACAACTTCTTTGAGCCATTTTTTAAGTGTGTGTTATGTGCTTGCCCGTGACGGATTTGGCATCCTCTGGGTCCTAAAAATAGTTTTGAGATCAGATTTATTTCTCCATATATTTATTTTCCATGCGATCCGTTAGACCACAAAGGCGGCGAAAGTGTGGAAACGTGTTGAAAGTCCGGGAAATTTAATTTTGGATACATCGTTTATCGTATTCAAATTTGGCCGAGAAAAGCGTCTCGCCGCTGGCTGACCAAAATGCGAGTTACTCGCCGTGGATGTCAAATTTTAGCGGCTTGCTTTTCTTTTCTTTTGCAAATTGCTCTCGTTATTGCAAGTAAGGAATGAAAACCCACCGAATTGAACTTCATAATACAGCGAGAAAAAACTGTTCTAAGAGACATCCATTAAATATTTTCTACGAAATAAATCCGGTTGTTTCTCCGGTTGATATTGCAAAATGCATTCCAAACCTACTCGGCTATTCCGGCATTTCATACAATAAGAATGTGTCATACAGCGAACTAAATATTCAAAGAAAAATTATGGGGCAAACAAATTTTGACGGGTCATTGTAATCGAGACTAGATTCAATGAAGTCAGAACAATCTTAGCAGCGTTGCGTGGAAACGCACTTATTGGACAGAGCGCCTGAATTGTGAAACTTTGCTGTGAACTTACGCCCTTATGTGAACCGCATTTAGCAAAAGGGAACGAAGCCACAGCTGCTATTGCCAAAAACCGAGCAATTTAATTTTTTGTAATCAGAGCTTGAGAGTTCCAGATGCAGGAAACGGTAAAGCTCGGCAGAATGCTCACAAAGCTTAGAAACTTTCACCAAAATACGCTTACCGACAGAGATACGTGACATAATTGGTAAAAATTAAGCCCTTTGAGAAAGAAAAAATGTCGGTAACGCCGAGGAAAGGACCACGTTCAACAAAAAGGAACCAAGCCACATCAGCTATTACCAAATTGAACTGGGAAATTTGATTTTTTACGAGAGAAAGTTTGTGCGGACTCTTTTGGAAATTTGAAGATTTTATTTTCGTACTATACAGAAAATTCAGTGAAATTTGCACAAAAATCCGCACAAACGTTTCACATAAAAATTTAATTGTCCAGTTAAAGGTCTTACCGAATGTGGCTTGGTTCCTTTCTGCTTTCCGCGGCCCATTTTAAAGTGAAAAATCGACCCAATCGTCCAATTTGCTCACTTCTATCCATTTTTCCCCCTTCATTCAATATTCAATGCACGCACCTCGCATTGTAAAGTTGGCGACAAGGCGCAAAGACCCTTCCGCTGAACACACATACAAGACAAATGATACGGCCCGTAAGGATATGTTAGTAACGGTGATTGCCTATCGCAGTCCCTTGTCGTTCAAGACCCGGCTCCTTTGCTTACGCGCTAACGACTTGTAATTTTTTATCGCCTATTTGATGGACGATAATTTCCCCCTAACTGCATATTAGGGCTTACTCGTGAGCCTCTTTAAGGTTACGCTCCCACTGTGTTGCCAAGCGCTGACCTAGAGGAATATGCCACCGCATCTGGGAGAAGAAAACTTTTTTCTAAACGAACGTCAACGCGTATCTCGTTGTTTTCTGGACAGAGACCTAAAAAATAATGTAGGGCAGGAAATGGTCATTTCGTTTCGTTTTATGGGCTACACTCGGACAGACAAGAGCGTATCCGGTAAAGGTGAAAGTTATAATTTTTCAAAATGACGTCAGTTTTAGCAGAGAATGCTCGTACCTGCGCGTGCAGTAAAATTAGTGACTGTACTTGGATGTGTTTCAGATAGGCAACTAAAATAACTTCCTGGCAAAGCGGAGAGTATCACCAGGATTTGAAGGCGCTCTAACCCGAATTCGTGTTTTTAAAGTTTTTCGCGATGAAAATTTTACTAAGTCGATGCGAATTATCGCGATTTGACGAGTCAACACGCTTGCCGCTTGCGTATTTCCATTGATTTCTAGTAGTCTGCAACAAAAACTATAGTACTCCCAACTCATTTTTCCCCCATAATGTAGCTTGCTTAGTGTCTGTTAAATTTGGTCCACATCGATGCCTTAGGAACAATGCTGCTTATCCTCAAGCTGACAATTTTAAAGGGCGGAGGGAAAAAATTCGCCATTTTTGTAATTTTGAGATTAGGTTCGCCATTTTCGTAATTTTGGGATTAGATTCGGAATTTATTCATTCGTTACAGCGTTATTACAGCGCAAAGTGGTTCATCCGTTTACAGTTGTAAAAACTGAAAACATCAGCTTGCGTATTTAATACTTCAAAATGCGGCAAAGTCGGCAACTCGTTGTTGCAGAAATTGTCAGATACGCGGTATTTTTCCTTAGCCCTCAATATGGTATTTATAGGTAAATTTGGAGTTAAATAACCAATTTCAGTTCAAGAATAACTCAAGAACTCGGCTACACGATGACGATGAAATAAAATTTCTCTCTCTCAACGTTCACGACGAGCCTCCAACAGTGCGACTTTTTCACCCACCCGCAAAATCATCACCGGCTGATAGTGCAAGCGCCGATGCAACTCCGCTGAAATTCGGAAACACTCCTAGCATCATGTATCACGACGCGGCGGAGATAGCGCGCCGAAAGGAAACCATTATTCAAAACACTCGTATGCACAAACGAGTGTATTAGGACGCTGAAAGGCGGGCGTCAAAAGATAAAAGCTGCGGCAGAAAATAATACAGCCCCCCCCCCCGACCCCCCTCGAAAAACCCTCAACCCTCGTTGATGGAAGGTTGTTGGATTTTTTTATTTTTGTTTTTTCGCACTTTGCCGCGGACCGCTCTCGGCAAGGAATTAGGTCAACACGTCCTTTGGAAAATCCGCGGGCACGGGCTATTGTGGGCAGGCAGACGGGATGAGACGACTGCAAAAAGGTGAGAAAACTATGTTGCCACGTGAGTGAGAGATATGTTTCAATCAGGGGGGCGTTGCGCGGCCTAGACCACTGCAGCTGCCTCGTAGGGAATAAAAACGTGAGTTAAAATTCGAAAATTTAAGGGCATACATTACTGAGAAAAAGCCACGGCTTATAAACCAATTATTAGTGGTTCATATGGAACACCACTAATAGTAGTAAAGACAACATATAATAATAGCACTTACACCATAGTTATGGTATGTGCACCTGAGTACGGTACGAGATACTTTAGTATGGCTCATAGACCGAGAATCATTGGTTCATTTACGACTACTAGTGGTGTTTCATATGAACCACTAATTGGTTTTTAAAGTTATAGATTTTTCTCCATGAGCCGGCATTTTATATTAACAAGAAAAGTGGAACACTCCCTGGTAAAAATTGGCAGTAGAATCTGTGTTCCAAAATACCATAGACCTACAGCCGGCTGTAAGATTTCCAATAGCTTCTATAGCCGGCTACACAATTTCTTATAGCCTTTAATAGCCGATGGCGATTAAGCAACAGCCAGGCGATAAAGTGTATGCTAAACGTTACTAATTACGGATGCTAGGACTTAGTGAGCTTTTGGACTACTGCTCTCTTTTTGGGCCGTAGTATCTTGATTTATTTTGCGAGGAAAGCTCCGTACTTTTGATGGATGCCTGCCATTCCTAATATATTAGAGCGCCTTCAGTTTCGTATGATACTGTGCAATACCTCTGGTGTGAAATATTTGCTTCAAGCGCCGTGGCACGCTGCGGCGCGGCAGGCGGGCAGCTAGCGCGAAATGCGCTTTGGCGCCTACAAACCTAACAGGGATACTTCACGCGTTGCGCAATGCGTGAAGTATCCCTGTTAGGTTTGTAGGCGCCAGTGCGTCGCCGCTCCGCTTTGTGTTAGGCTCTAATATTTAATCTGGCGGAGTCAGCGTTATTCAACTCATGATTTTGAAATGTTTGCACATCCTGTATGGATTGTTCTCATTTTAATTGATGAAAAAAAATATGTATTAAAGGAAAATATAATGTGTGTTTTGTAAATATTAAGGTGGTTCCGTATCAAACTTAATGATTTCCAAAGCACACGAATTTCTACACAATACTTATAGCCTTTTATAATCGATGGCGAAAAAGCAACAGCCAGGCGATAAAGTGTAAAGCCCGGCGATAGGAACTATAGCCCGGCTACATAATTTTTTATCGCTTCGTATAGCCCGGCCGTATGATTTTCTCCGCATTCTACAGCCAGCTATATGATTTTCTGTAGCCTTCTTTAGCCGGCTATAAGAATTCCTATGGTATTTTGAAACGTAGCTCTTATCGCCAATTTTTACCAGGGATAAGTAACCTGAACGTGCGATTGAGATTTTTTAGTTCGTGCTTCTTTGGGTTACATTGACCGAAGATTCGAGTTTCATTGACCGAATCTTCCAATTTTATCGATCGATCTTGAGTTTATCGATCGAATCTTGAGTTTCATCGACCGAATCTTTGGGTTGAATATTTGCAATAACCTCGTTGAAAGCCAGGCGCGCGGGTCGCCAGGATCGAACCTGGATAGCAGCGGTGATAATTCAGTGCGCTAGCCACCCTCTAGTCGCAATCTCTGGGTTATACCGATAAAAAAAAGAATAAATGAGCCCAGCATTACACGCATTTCATCCCCAGATGTTTCAGAATAACCAAAAGTTGAAGTGATTTAACGAAATATTTGGTCGAACAGCCAAGTCCTTTTGGTTGATCAGACCGAAGAAAAGGTAACTCGAAGTAACCCGAAGAAACCATAAAGACGGGAATTTTAACTGCGACCCATTCGTCGCTTCTCTGACATAGGGCGTATATCTATTACAACATGAGCCCTGTAAAGCATAGATTTATATGGGGAACAGGATCATAAGGAAATTGAGATACGCTCTTACGCCAGAGGAGCCACGAATTTTGCGACGACATCGCTCCGTGATCCCGGATCATCAAGAAGACGTCGCTCCTTTGGCGTATCCCGACTTTTGCATGAGCCTCAGAAAGCATTTATTTACATGTAATACAGGGCTCACCTGAAAACTGAGATACACCCTTATGTCAGGCGGGCGATGAAGACTGCAACACAATCGACCGTCCGTGCAAGCAGCACTATCGAAATTAAAAATCTTTATCAGAGGTGTTGACCGAGTTTCCTTCGAGGGATCCTAGGACTTCTTTATGCTGAAAGGAATTATGTGAAAATGAATAAAGTCAAAAGAATTTATGTAGCACGCAAACCCTTTGCACATATTTCCTTTTGAAGTATGTACTTTTCACGTAGGTCCTTTTAGCATAAATGTGTCTTCTTCATCACCATTATACGTCGGTAAGCGCGAGGTTTTTTCCTGTCACCAAGAGAAATGAGCTGGATTTTCGGACCACAAGACCGAGGACAAAAGCTCTAAAATAAGATTACACTGGTTGTTTCGTCGTGGCATTGCTGTGCCCTTGATTTTGCAATGATGGTCTCTTTTTCTTTACAGTGGTTGTCTGGTTGAAAAAAATGAATTAATGTACCGTATGTTTCTTGCTCTCTTCGGTATTTGTTCCTTAAAGTTTTTTTTCAACCATTTCTCCGTTTCTTTCATTTTCTTTCTATTTTTAAGTTATGCTAGGTCCTTTATTTGAGAATTTTTCAACCTTGCAAAAGTGTCGGGCTAGGGAGTTTGCACAGCTCCATGTTTCAGACTTTCTAAGAATCAAATATTGAGGCCGCATGGAGTCTGTTTTTGCGGATCCAATCTTTACTTCTGTGAACATTTTGGCATCACCATTGGCATCTTAATCCGGGATCTGCGGACCTAAAGTCAAGCTTGCTGACTACCATGCCGACATTAATGCCATTTAGACTCCATTTTGCAAAAAAGAACTACCATTTCTGGCTCACTCATAAAATCACCTACATGCTTAGGGTGGCATTGGCACATCCTTTTGTTTTAAATGATCCAGAGATGGTGATTTCTTTTTGCAAAATGCAGTTCATTTAAACTGAAGTCCAAACAATTGTGTTTCACTTTGACTTCTTCTATCCCCTCTCAATTCCATTTGTTACTGTTCTCACCTCGTACCACGCAAGCTGCATGGCTTAAAATTACTCGTAACTACTCGAACTATACATTTCGCAACAATTAAGTACCATTTAAGGCTCATCTATGTAAGTACTTATCTGCATGAAAAAACGAATGACACTTATATTGCTTCTTAAATGAGCTAGGAATTGTGATTCCTCATTGTTAAATGTGTATTTCCTCCACAAAATGAGACTTCGTACCTTATTTTTAGCTCAGTCCGATTGGATTGCGTTTCGCAATCAGAAAGTCCTACCTCTGACTTGCCTATAAAAGTACACATGTACTTAGGGAATCGAATGGCACACGTGTTGATTCTAAAATGAACCATGCATATATAGTATTTCCTAATTTCAAAATGTATTCAAAACGATTTACGAATAATTTTAATGATTAGTCCTAAGTGCAATCAGTTAGTTACTTCCGTCATTCCGTGTACATACCTCTATATCCTGCATTTAATTGATATCCCATCTCTCCTATTCTTAAATAAAAACCAAAGAGATAAAAAAACAGTTGGCGAACCCGTCAGAAGGAATCAAGACCTAACAGCCTCTAATTTCCAATTTTAGCCATTCTACTAGAGAAACGTGTATATGTAATGAACGGAATCAATTTCTTCCGGGCACACCTCTAGTTTATTCAATTTCTCCGATTCTGAGGGCCACAATCCACGTGGTCCTTGCATTGTCCACGGCTGAAAGTCCTCGTCAACCGCCAAGATACCATGTAAATGGTGGAGTGGAACCCTACAATTATTCCTCCGTGATAAGTCAAAAGAGCGCATCTCCGTTAGCTTTCACGCAGGTTGTTACGCGGTTCTCGGGTAAATGGGCAGTATCGCATCGCCCTCTTCTAGACCGGAAGTCTGCAATGGAGGCGTACTTGAACCAGCATAAAGCAAACAGGGTCGCGGTAAAGGGATTCGGCCAGGAAATTAATAAAGAGGGTCCCATTATCCCTTTCTTCCGTGTGCCGAAATAAAATAAAGTACTGATAAGGCGCCGGTTCTCAATTTTGTCCTTTTGGGCGACAAGTCTATTCACATTAATAATAAGTGATGCAGGGCCGTTAATTTGTGAGGAACAATTGATTAATTACGGTACGGGGTGTTTATCTGTCCCATATTACATTACTGCAGCGGAACCAATAGATGGATGTTTGAACTGACCAAGGAACTCCACCACAAAATCTCAGGAAACTTAAAAAAAAAAAAAAAAAAAAAAAAAAATGCTCGCGCTGCTTTACTGAGTAAATTGGGTTTGTTATTTTGGAAGTCACAGTGAGACATTTTGCAATTGATAAAATAGCAAAAAGGTGAAATTTTCTCCCGGAGCCTTTGAATCTTTACAAATTTGGAAAGAACTGAGGTCTACTCGAATCGAATCAATCAACACATTACCTTCCATACGTTCTACGATGCTGCAATAATTGCCTTCGTAAATGCTAATTTTTAAGAGGTTCGCCTGAAGGATCCTAAGAGTTTCATAAGTTTGTTACATTAGAGGGAGGGGAAAATTGTTTCAAAGCAAGCATACAGATTATTTGCCAAATATTATAAGATTGTATTCAGTTACGGATTTAACCAGCGTTTTTATCTTCTTAATTCTTTATATTTCGAACCTGGAGGTTCGAGTAAACTGATTTCGATGTGAAAAATAATCATGAATTCTTCACTAATATAGCAATTTTGAAAAATTTTGACGTGTTCAATTTTTTGGCCGCGAATTTTTGATGGAAAAACGTGCCTTCAGAAAGTTTAATTTTCACCCCATACTGCTGAAAAAAATACTCCAAACTGAGAAAATATGGAACTGGGCCAAATATTTTCTATATATCGGAGCTCTTGTAAAGTCGTAACTCCAAGACTCAGAAAAATTCTAACCCAGTTCCCATATTAACGCAATTTGAAGAATTTTTTTTATCATCATTATCATTATTTTTCTTAAAACTGTGCACCTAGTGGTCCATTCTCTCTTCATACAGGTACTTAAAGTAATGTTGACGATTCTGGCACCTCTTAGGAACGAACTGGCACCTGAGCAGTGGGCTGGCCGCGAAAAATCATATCACGTTTTCCGTGTCAAATGGCACGACTCTTTGACAAAATAATACCCAAGCCCTCCCCCCCTTCCCGGGAGAACTTTCAAGACCAGCGCAATGCAAACCGCGAGACGGCCCCAACTTTGAACTTATGCCGTGCAGCTCGGCGCTGCGCTGTGGCCGCATATCAGAAGCCAGAGTGCTGGCACGCCACCTCAAATATTGCACTTTCATCGAAAATGAATCACGCTCCATCTAGCGCGGGTTCAGGTGCCACCTTGCCAAATTTCTATTTAAAATATACATATTTTACTGCAAATTCATTACAGGTATACGAGATAAAAAGCGAGGTATGGCAACGCATGTGGAAAATAAAGCAATCCATACGATCAGTGCATCTCTCTTCCAATGGGGATCGATTTTTTTAATGCGAGTCCAATAACGTGAGCTGTGTTCGTGGGATGTCTGCTGTATGCCTTCATTTGAAGCACGTAGAACTCAGTTTGGGTCCTCCTTATTCAAGGATTATTACAATGAACATTAGAGGCACACACATCTTCGTTTACGAAAAATAATCAATGTTGGCTATAGTTATGGTTGGACCCTAATTTTTCGGGTCCAAACATAATTTATTGGATAAACTAGCCATTTCTACTGTAATGTGATTTGACCCTCACTTGTGATTGAACCGAATTTCCTCGTGGTTGGGAGGCAATTAGTTGAGGTTTGGACCGCTACTTATTGTGGCTGAATCCCGATAAATTGAGGTCTAGCCACAATTAATTAGGAATAACTATCTCGTTCAACAATTGCCTATCAGACCTGGACCATGTGCGATCTTTCTTTTCCGTGTTGACGACATAAATCAAGAAATGTTCATTTTCACCACAACTTTCCACTATTTGCTACTCTCTTTACGCGGAAAAAAGCCTAAGTTCTTCGAGTGATCTTGTGTGTTTCAAAGCAATTACTTTTCAGCAATCCAAAGCCAGAGGTTTATCACAAGATTTTTCGCCACACTCAAACAAATACATTAACTATATTTTTAAGACATGCTTGAGTAATAATACACTTGGAAAACTCTAAAATTCATTTTGCTTCTGCAGGGTGAATATATTTCAATCTTAAAATTTACGAGCAATTCGAATTCTCAGCTTGAGTTCAATTCCCAACAATATCTCTTCAATTTATAACCACTTATCATGGATTTAAGATAAACAAAACACTATGTAGTTCAAAATTGGCTCATGAATTGTAAACCACATACACGAGCCTCTTATTTATGGCGTTCGCTGAAAGCGAGGATGTTGGCCTGGTTTTGAGTTACAGCCGGTAATAGCTCAAACGTACCCCTCCTGCAGAGATACTGTAATCTGGATTGGTGAATTTTCGGGATGAGTACATGTATCTTGCATGAAGCCATCTGATGTGGATTTGGGAGCATGTAAATTGGCAATTAAAACAACTACGCTCTCTCCAGGCAAGTGTTCAAAATAGTTCCAGCGTTGCCACATCAAACTTATGTTTGTGGTTGTGCGGGAAATGAAAATATACGCCTCACAGGAACACGGAACACACTGTAGTGGCGAGGCGTGAAAGGTCGATTATCGATATTTCCCCTTGAAACTATTGTAAGGAATCGATTATTGAGGTGTTCTTTGCAAACACCCTGTTAATCGCTCCTTTTTCGTAGGTTTAAATGGCAGAACAATCGATATATCACGAAGCATGCCACACCACTGATGTAATGCAGTGTAGCGGTTGAGCACAAACCGTATGTGCAAAAGCTTGACTCTCCAAGTACACCCCCCCCCCCCCAAAAAAAAACGGAAGTATCAAGTCCATTGCGTAGATTTTAATGAGTGGCCTGAACCTTTATCTCCCACTCGCATAAATATTCTACGTTCAGCTTTTTTACCGAAATGTAGCCTGGTTTTTTTTTCAACATTTATGCACTAATAATTTACAACCCTCACGCGCTCGGCATTATTGTGTATACTGCCACTTTTCGTGGCGAGACAGTGTGCCTGAACCCTTTCTTTATTAAATACACACTGAGGTTGAGAAACTTCCAAACCACGTAGTTTGATTTGCGACGTTGCAAACTTCCTCCCATGTTTTTTTTTGTTAAATAGAAAACTGCTTTAACGTCAATGCTTAAAAACTTACGAGATTTTTCTTCTCTATACGTAGATAATTTCGTGAGAGCTTTACGGAATAATGATGATTTGTTCTGCTTTACAAAATTAAAATGAAGCCTGAAATTTCAATACACCGACAAACCAGAGAAGTGGTTTAAGGGGTTCACGGTCGATATTTAAATTACAAAAGACAAAATTAGAAAATGAGCCACCAATAATTGAATCGGCTCGTGGGAAAACCGCTAATGTCCATTTTTTTCAATTTTGAGATTTTTGGGTTAAAATACTCTCGGAGGTCAGACACACTCATTAATGTGGTGAAAATGTTTGTTCTTTGGATTTGAAGCCCTTTTCAGGGGGGGCCGTGGTCCGAATCATGCGAAAACCGCTAATGTCCATCTTTCGTTATATGCCTCATTATACTGTACAACAAACCAAAATAAAATAATGTCTCCTGGACGAAATTAGGTGACCTGTATGCATTTTAAGGCGCTGAATCCGAATATGACCTCCGTTTTTTTCCATCACCCTCCAATTTTCCGGAAAAGCCGATTTTACTCGGAAAAATGACCATTTTGGGGAATTTTCGGTGTTTTTCCGACTGCTATCCCCTGCATAATGTAGGTAAAATTTTTCGTAGCTATGAGATTCAATTATACCGATGTCTTTTCAACTGATGAGTCCGGAAATGACCTTAATTTTTCCCGGTCACCTCTCAGTTTTCCGGGAAAGCAACTTTAACCCGGGAAAATGAGCAAATCCGACGCATATTTGTCGTGCATGCAATGTATTTTTATAAATTTTCCTGGACCCGTGGTAGCATGTTACTCATGTATTTTGAGCTACTTAATCCGAATATGACCTCGGTTTCTTTCTATCACACTTCAGATTTCCGGTAAAGCCGAGTTTTCCGAGCCTAAAATTGTGTGTTGTAAAAGCTTTGCCGGATCGAATTGTATTCAAAATTCATTGTATGAATGTCTCCGACATGTGATACATCGGTTCCTTTGTATTTTGATCTGTTGAATTCAAATATGATCTCAGATTTTTCCGATCACCCATCATTTTTCGGAAAAGTCGCTTTTCCTAGGAAAACGCTCTTTACAGATATTTTTGCGATGATTTTTCTGCTCTAGGGAGATTCAGAAATTTTCCGAGATCCTCTTTAGGTCTCTTTTGCTGTATTAAGAGGCACTGAGCTGGAATTTGACCTTCACTCATCTTTGACGACCCCCCCCGTCTTCTAGAAGGTCCGATTTTTCCGGGCCAAAAGCTTTTCCGGACTGTTCCCACTTCCAGGGAAATTCAAAACATTTTCCGCATGTGTGATACATAGATTCTCATGTAATTTGAGCTGAAAAACTCGAATATGACCTTAGAAATTCGTTATCACCTACCGGAGAATTTCTGAAACTCATTAGAGCAGAAAAATCATCGCAAAAATATCTGTAAAGAGCGTTTTCCTAGGAAAAGCGACTTTTCCGGAAAAATGATGGGTGATCGGAAAAATCTGAGATCATATTTGAATTCAACAGATCAAAATACAAAGGAACCGATGTATCACATGTCGGAGACATTCATACAATGAATTTTGAATACAATTCGATCCGGCAAAGCTTTTACAACACACAATTTTAGGCTCGGAAAACTCGGCTTTACCGGAAATCTGAAGTGTGATAGAAAGAAACCGAGGTCATATTCGGATTAAGTAGCTCAAAATACATGAGTAACATGCTACCACGGGTCCAGGAAAATTTATAAAAATACATTGCATGCACGACAAATATGCGTCGGATTTGCTCATTTTCCCGGGTTAAAGTTGCTTTCCCGGAAAACTGAGAGGTGACCGGGAAAAATTAAGGTCATTTCCGGACTCATCAGTTGAAAAGACATCGGTATAATTGAATCTCATAGCTACGAAAAATTTTACCTACATTATGCAGGGGATAGCAGTCGGAAAAA